>NW_026852240.1:0-201202 GCF_026571515.1 Ruditapes philippinarum | reverse complement strand
TAAAAAACACCCCCACACTGTACCTCTTAAAGTTAAATTTATTAAAATTTGCATGATTTTTGGCACTCACTGCTTGGCTTTTTTGTGCAAATAGGCAGGGCATGAAAAAGTCCCAACTTGGATAATAATAATTATTAAAAATTAAAAAGGGAAATTTAATTTTTTGGCATGATTTTAATATTGAAATTTTAAACCATTTCTACAGGAAAATATTATGATGATGTTATGTGTAATAGATTACTCTTTAAATAACATAAATTTCATATTAGATTTTATGAAAAAACGAATGATGATGATAGCCTCAATAGATGTTTTAAATGCACCTTTTTTGATGCATTAAAATTTTCAGATGCTCCTGGAAATAAATTTTTAGCTAGAGGCTGCAGTTTGAGGGGATTAAATAAGTCCAAGGGCTTCTGCAGATGCATATGCAGGAAAATATTCATCATTTTTTGCAAAAATGTTTTGTGAATCAAACACCAACCCCAAAAAGGGGCGCACTAGTTTTCAAGGGCAACATTGCTATTTGAGGGATTTTTCGCCCGGGTCCAAAATTTTTTTTATTTTTAAAGGGGGTTTTTAAAAATACTTGCCTCAATTGTTCACAATAATGAGACTATGTGTCATGCGCAACAACCAGTCACCTATCTCGAAGGTCAACTTCACACTTAGGGGTCAAAGATTAATATAGTCTGCTATAGGGTATATTTTGTGTGCGGTCATATAACTTTTTCATAGTAAAAGGGATTTGAAATATTTGCAAAAAGTACTATTAAAAGAAAATTTTCATGCGAATTACTTGGCCCCTACTAAAAAGGTAAAGGTCACAGGGGTAAAAAATTAACTTCTGTTTTTTGGGCCCCTATATTTTTTGTCTGACTAGAATTAAGGGTTTTTGAAATAATTGGGCACAAATTTTTACAATAATTGATGTTTTTGCCAAGAATAATCTATACCCACCTCCAAGGGAAGGCACACTTTCAGGTCAAAGGTTCACAGAGGGCCGTTATATGGTATATTTTTTTCCCGTCCATAAATTCTTCTAGATAAGGAAATTTTAAAAAATACTTGGCACAAAAAACACAATGTAAGATGATATGCAGTGTTACACCCGTGTCCCCACCCCCAAGGTAAACTTAAAAAGGGCAAAGTTTTAAAAGTCTTTTTAAAGGGGATATTTTGGGTTTCCAGCTTTTAATTTTTCATAGATAAGGGTTTTTAAAAATATTTTTGCACAAATAATCAAAAAAATAAGACGATGTTGGGGCCGAAAACCCGGGGTTTCCACCTCCAAGGCCCAAATTAAAAGGACAAGTTTTAACATGGTCATTTAAATAGGGTAATTTTTTGTGTCTAATCTAAAACTTTTTTTTTATATTTCCCGGGGGTTTTTGAAAATTTTGGGCACAAAAAAGTTTCAACAAAAAAAACAAAAATTAAATGTAAAGGGGGTAAACACCTGCACCCCTCCCTAAAAGGGGCAACATTTAGGGGGGTCAAATTTCAAACATAAATAGATGTTTAAATTTCCCCTGCTTTTTTCCCTATTTTTTTAAAAATTTAAATTGTTGCTTTGCAGATCTAGAATTGATTATAATTTTGGACAAAAGTCCTGAAATCCATCCTAATTTTTTTAAAAATTCCCTAATTTTTATGCTTCATATAAAACTGTCCGGAAGGAAAGGGGACGTTGGAAACTCGTTACAAAATTTGTATACAGTGAGGTGGATGTAAGGTCTTGTATAAATTGATTGGGGTTTGTAAGGTTTTTATACAGGGATTGGGGGGATTTTGGGTGTTGAAATACAGTAAATTGGGGAAATTAATGTTGTTAACAGTATTGGGGATGTAAGGTTTTGTATAAAGTGTTTGTGGTTTGTAAGGTTTCAAATACAGTGTTTTTAAAATGTAAGGTGTTGTTTTCAGAAATTGGGGGATGAAATTTTGGTTTTATAAGTGTTTTGGATGTAAGGTTTTTGTTAAAGTGATTGTGGATGTAAGATGTTGTATACAGGGGATTGTAAAAAAGAAGGGGTTGAAAATACAGTCATTGGATGTAAGATGTTGTATAAGGGTCATTGTGGAATGTAAGGGGGTTTATAAAGTCTTTTGTGGATGTAAGATTTTATAAAAGTAAATTGTGGATGTAAGGTTTTTTATTAAATTTTCATTGTGGATGAAGATTTTGTAAAACAGTTTTTGGGGGAATGAAAGGTGTTTAAAAAGTAAATTGGGGAAAGGGTAAAAAATTTTAAAAAGCCCCATTGGGGGGTGTAAGGTGTTGAAAAATCATTGGGATTAAGATTTGTATAAAAGCTTTTGGGGGTGAAAAGGTGTTGATAAAAGTCATTGTGGTTTGAAAGATGTTGAAATACATCTTGGGGGTTGTAAGGTTTTGTATAAAGTCTTTGTGGATGAAAAGATATTGTAACAGTCATTGTGGGGGGTAAGGTGTTGTAAAAAAGTCATTGGGGGTGTAAGGTTTTTTGTTAAAAGTCATGGGGTTTGTAAGGTGTTTTTATACAGTCTTTGTGGTTTGTAAGGTTTGTATACAGTCATTGGGGAAATGAAAAGGTTTGTTAAGTCTTTGGGTGGATGAAATGTGTTGTATAAAGTAAATTGGGGGTTTAAGTTTGTTGTATAGCAGCCCATTTGGGTGTAAGGTGTTGAAATAAAGTAAATTGTGGTTTGGAAGATGTTGAAAACCCAGTAAATTTGGGGGTGAAAAGGGGTTGTTTAAGTCATTGTGGATGTAAGGGGGTTGAAATTACAGTCATTGGGGGTGAAAGGGGTGTTGATAAAGTCTTTTTGGATGTAAGATTTTTATACAGTTTTGTGGGTGAAGGTGTTGTAAAAGTAAATTGGGGATGAAAAGATATTGTTACAGCCCATTTGGGTGAAAGGGGTTTTGGTTTTAAAGGGTCTTGTGGATGTAAGATTTTTGTAAAACAGTCATTGTGGGTGAAAAGGTTTTGTAAAAAAAGTAATTGTGGATGTAAGATTTGTAAACAGTGTTGTGGATGAAATGGGGGTTTTGTAAAAAGGATTGTGGATTTAAGGTTTTTGATAAAAGTGTTTGGGGAAAAAAGTGTTGTTAAAGTCTTTTTGGATGTAAAATTTTGAAATACAGTCATTTTTAAAGTAAGATGTTTAAAAAGTCATTGTGGGGGTAAGGGTTTTTAAAAAGTCATTGTGGATTTTAAGATTTTGTATACAGTCCTTTGTGGAGGGTAAGGTGTTGTTAAAGTCTTTGTTGGATGTAAGATGTTGAAATACGTTTTGGGGGGTTTTGAAGGGGTTTTGTAAAAAGTTTTGGGGAAATGTAAGATGTTGTATACAGTCCATTGGGGTGAAAGGGTTTTTTTGTATAAAGTAAATTGTGGATGTAAGAATTTAACAGTCTTTGTGGGGAAAAAGGTTTTTGAATAAAGAAATTGTGGTTTAAAAGTTTTTTGTATACAGCCCATTGTGGGGGGAAGGTTTTGTATAAATATTGTGGTTTTAAGGGTGTTGAAAAAAGTCATTGGGGAGTAAGAATGTTTAAAACATCATTGTGGGTGAAAAGGTTTTTTGTATAAATCTTTGTGGATGAAAGGTTTTTGTTTACAGCTTTTTGATGTAAGGTGTTGTATAAAAGTCTTTTGTGGATGTAAGGTTTGTATAAGCCCTTTGGGTGGATGTAATGTTTTGTAAAAAGTCATTTTTGGATGAAAAGATGTTGAAAACAGCCCTTGTGGGGGGAAAGGGGTTTTTGTATAAAGGGTCATTGTGGTTGTAAATGTTGTATCCCAGCCCATTGGGGGTGTAAGGTGTTGTAAAACAGTCCTTTGTGGATGTAAGGTGTTTGTATACAGTCATTGGGGGTGAAATTTTGTTTATAAAGAAATTGTGGATGTAAGATTTTGTATCCCAGTCATTGGGGGTGAAGGTGTTTTTTTTTTTTTTTAAAAAGTCATTGGGGATTAAGAATTGTATACAGCATTGGGGGTGAAAGGTGTTGTATAAAGTCATTTTTGGATGTAAATTTGGGTATACAGATTTGGGTGAAGGTTTTTTGAAAGTCTTTGTGGATGTAAGATGTTTAAACTGATTGGGGGAAATGTAAGGTGTTTTTAAAACAGTGATTGGGGAGAAGGGTTTTTGAAAAAATTTGATTGTGGATATGGGGGTTTTGTAACAGTCATTGGGGATTTAAGGTGTTTTATACAGTGATTGGGGGTTGAAAAGGTGTTGTTTTACGTGATTGTGGTTTTTTAAAGGTGGAAATACAGGATTGGGGAATATAAGGTTTTGTTTTAAAGTCATTGTGGGTGAAAAGATTTTGTATACATTTCATTGTGTTTAAATGTTGTATACAAGATTGGGGGTTTGTAAGGTGTTTTTAATAAGTGTTTGTGGATAAGGTGTTGTAAAAAAGTCATTGTGGATGTAAATTTTTGTATACGGTCATTGTGGGGGGTAAAAGTTTTTAAATGATTTTTTATGTAATGTTTTTGTCCCACAAAGGGTTTTATGTTTTAAGGTTTTGGGTTACAATTATTATAGATCCAAAAAAAATGATAATTCTTAAAATCATGTTTGTACATTTTGTTTTTTTTTATTTCCGGGAATTGGGGGATATGTAAAAAAAAATTTTGGGGGAAACCCCGGACCCATTTTATAAAAAAAATTCCTCAATGAAAAGATTTAAACTAAAATTGGCAGAAAAGGGGGTTTATCCCCTGCCCCTTTGGGAGTCTATAGGTAAATTGCACTTTTTTAAACCCTTGTGTAAATATATTTTGGCACTTTGTGAATATCTTTGGCACAGGCTAGTTTAACTTAAATCATTAATGCTAATTCCAGCAAACACAAGTTTTCCTGTATGAATTTGTGTATTTGAAAAGGTTACCAGGCTTCATTTGCCAATCACAGCAATTCTATATTTAATGATCATGCATTATTGTAAATGAATTGTGGCAAGCACTAATAGTGCTGTGCTTAACTTTATATATACAGTAATCGCACACTTATATAATGACAATTAGGTGAGTTTTATAGAAAGTCCTTAGCACTAGGACATATAAGACCAATTTAAAGACAGATTTAAGGCCATTTGAATATCATTTAATCTTTAGTCAAAGACAAGACTCATTATTTTATTATTCTTTTCCTGAGCAAAGTAAAGAAATTTATTTTAAGTTTCTTTTTAATATTTGTTATTCAATGGAAATGCATCTGATAAATATAGTTATTGATGTTTAATGACAAAAAACAAGTTCAACTGGCAGCCATTTCAAAGAAAGAATGTCACATACCTGACTTCTAGTCAGAGTTTGGACTGTTCATGATTGGAAAATAAAAGAATTGTTTTTGATTTTCGTTTTTTTTTTTCAGGTTGTCAAGATTTATTGGAGTATAAATGTTCACATTGTGGGTGGCTAAGGAAAAGGAGAACGCTGTCATTATTTTCATGTAAGATATTTATTTTCATTGTTACTATTTTCAGAATCTATTTATAGAACCATAACCAGGATATACAACACTTGATGTATGACTAAAAACCAAAATATGGCAGGGTAAAGCTGTATGCCTCCAGATAAGCCAAAATAATTTAATAAAATCAAACTGGAGAAAAATGTTCTTAAATAAAGTAATTATTTACAATTTATTTGTGATCAATTTTTCAGTATTTATAACAATATTTCTACTGTGTTACTAATGAAGTAAGGGATATTTTTGCATATTTTGACCTTTTTGGTAATTTGTCTGGGTTGTAAGTGCAATTTGAAATGTATTAAAATCTTCCTATAAGTAACTTCACAAAATTATGCTTATAAATACATTATCAAAATTTTCATGAAAATTAGCATGAATCTGGAGGCGTGCTGCTTTAAAAACCTGAAGAGCTAGTTTTCATATAGTATAATAGATGTATTTTTAAATGTATCAGTACAGAAATGTGATATGTAATTGACTATATGTTTTAATTGTTGTGTTAAGAGATACAGGGTAATAAATACTTAACATGTTTAACCAGATCATTATCTGCTTTTATTTGTCAATCTTTTACTATAAATAACTTCTATTCTCTCACTTTTTAAAATTGGTTAAGGTGTCAGCCTCTCAACACAGGGATCATAGGTTTGAGACATATTTGAGTCACCTTAGTGCAGTTACTGGTTAACTGCAATAATGTAAGGAGTTAACCAAACCTGTTTTTGGTCTATGGGGAAAATTATAGTTCACTAAGGGGACAATATGACACCATTACTAGCTATATAGTTAGTTCAAGGAAACCAATTAAAAGTGATTAATACAAATTGCAATTAGTCACTCATTTAGTTATCAAGATGAAATAAATATTTTTATTTGTTTAATTGGTTTGAGCTGAAACAATTATTCCCCCACAAACAAAGTTTAGGCAGGGTATATAAGAGCCAGCTTGTTGGTCGGTCAGTCCATCGGTCGGCTCACTTCGTTGTTTCCGGACAATAAATAGTTATGTTTATTTGTTAGATTTGGTTTTTATGATGCACCAACAACAATCAGTAGTAGGTCAAATAAATATATAATATTTAAACTTAAAACTAACCAAACTGTTCAAACTGAATGCTACCTGCAGCAAGGTCAAGGCTTTTGTCACAACTGAAAAGAGCAGAGGCATGTACAAGTGTGTGGGATTTGTGAGACTGATCATTAAAGCTTAAAAGTACATTTCTCATTGGTGATATTTAATATTTGTTATTGTCCCATTATCCATAATGTCTGTAAACAACATCCCCCTCTCAAACCATTTAGTTCATTTTGAATGACATTTTGAATTTTAATCAAACTTCAAAGGATGATACTTAAGTCAGGTCCTCTAAGAAGTAATGTTAACACTTGTGACGTTGTCTAACTGAAACCGAAAATGGTTTGCCTTTGCTGCAAGTAAAGAGCCAGGTCAGCTTGTACTTCTATGTAGTCTGACAAGGCTGTTGTAGCTCAAGTTTTTATGTTGAACTACCTCAAGCTTTAAATGGATTGTTCCAAATTCAGAAAATCCATAACACAAATTTCAACTGCTGGTGAGTAAGCACTCAAGATTGAATTCAAAGTAGTGTTTTCTAATATAATCAAGATTTGTCCAGTTTTGAGTCTCGCATATATCTTCAAAAGTGTTTAAAAAAGCAAATAGTCCTTAAAAGTTCGTGAATTTAATTTAACTCTCTTAAAAAGTGCTTAAATTTGTCTGACAATGTGCTTGAAAACGCTGACTAAAGCCTAGGTCACAAATAAGAAAATGCCGCCGGGCGGCGTCTGTTTCTCCAAAAAATCGCAATATCGGCCGTCGTCCGTCCGGCGGCAGTGACTATCGGACGGCAGCAGCTGAAAATTTTGCTCATCGGGCGGGCGCCTTCGAGTTTTAAGTAATACTTAAAAGCTAACGGCGGCCGGACGATAATTTTTGGGGTCACTGAGTATAAATATCATCGAGCGGACATCGCTCGGTCACCGGGCGGCGACCGGGCGATGATATTTTGATAGGGCGATTTCTTTTTCTACTAAAACACCGTCCGATTTAAAAGGCGTCCGGGCGGACATCGGCCGGGCCCCGCCCGGTGCCTGAATAGAGACAAGTAGTCAAACGATTATCGCCCGGTACCCGGACGATTCATGTACAGGCACCAGGCGGTCATCGTTTTGTCATCCGGCGACCGGGCTGCTTATGTTTGTTGTAATTTCAGCTTGAAGAAGTTGTAATAGCCTCAAAATTATATTTGTGAATTTATTTTGAATACTAGTAAACATGAATTTTTTCTTCAATGTCCATGCGAATGTCTGATTTATTTTCGCCTTCTACGGCCTCGATAATTGGCCGTTGGTGACTCAGTGTCAACAACACGGACCATCTCCTTGGCCTTCCCCTTGGCTTTGGCAGCTGACTTCTTTGCTGGCATAAATACAAGTGGCTGATTTATAAGGGATGTCATTATATGTAAAGTCATTGTCGCCCGGCGCCCGCGCGGCAACCGTCCGATTCACTTTTAAATCGCACAGGCGCCGTACGGACATCGGGCGGCGACCGCCCGATCCGTTCAATTCTTTCTGTAAAATCCATTCGGCGAAAATCGCCCGACGACTGCTTCATTCATGACCACGCAAGGTATCAGATTTGAAATCGCCCGGCGTCCACGACATCAAAAAATCTGCCGATTTTATAAAAATCGTTTAATCGGACGGCGCCCGTTTTATTTGTGACCTAGGCATAAGTGGTTGGTAAAAAGGTATTAGTTTCAACATATGCACCCTATTAAGTACCAAAATCAATACAAATGTTTGCTTTTTTAAGGTAACACTTTTTACGGGCTTTTTCCATATTGTAAAATATAACATGATACAATGTTTTCTGTTATTCAAAGTAATAAACAAGTCAAAGTAAAGTCGATCTTCAATATTCTATCATGACTAGGTACATGTGCACTTAATCCTTGGTAAAAAGTGATATATAATTACTGTATGTGACATTTGGTAACAAGCGGTTTTCATATGTGACAAAATGGGAAAACATGCTATATAAAGTGCTTGAATGTCGTCATTGAATGTTTATATGAACATTGTAAACTAAATTGACTATCAATTCAAGGTAATTATATAAGGAGTAGAATTAAGTAATATTTATAGCTTACTGATTAAACAGCAAGGAGTTGAGAGTAGAATCTACTTTAGTATAGTACTTTACATTATGAAGTAGGGATTGTCTGTTGTTTACACTTTGATCGTCGCTAAACTTAACTAACATGACCTCTTTCTTCCTGAGTAATAATGATTTACTAATGATTGAGGATAACTTATAACTTAACTGTCTGTGTAAGAAATTAAAAATGCTGTTTCTTAGAAGATAACTTTCTTCTGATAATAATGGCCTTGTTTGTTAAAAGAATAGCACAAATAACTGTTTCATTGTGAATTCTGACGTAAACAGTCCTTTAACTCATTACGTGATATACACGCCTTTTAACACCTTTTTCACCTCACCTTTTTTGTTGTCTCCAATGGTGAAAAAATGCCTTATTTAGCGCCCCAACACTTGTTTTTGTTTAATAATGTTGTTTAAAAAAAATGACCACTTTTTCAGCGCCACCCTCTATCCAAGAGGTACATCAGGGGGTTGCCACAAGGGGGATGTGCCCCCTTCTGTTTGGGGGTTTGATGGGGGTCAGCAGACCCCCTCATTTCAAAACTTTTGGACTTGTTAGAGGCTAAAAATGGCCCCAGGTTGACCTTAAGGTAACATATAACCAACCCTGAAAAGTCTTTGACTCTATCTCAATCCATTGAGAAGTTTCAGCACTTTGAAATCAGTTTTGATGGAAAAATCAACACAAAATAGTGATTTCTGGCAATTTTGAGATGCCCCCTTTTTGCCATGGTAACAGGAAATTTAAAGGGACTCCACTGAGGTTTAAAAGCCTAAAAACATAACATTAGAATTTCTTACATAAATGAACTGGGGCGCTTTAAACAGAAATATATGCAACGCTTTTCATTTTGGGTCATTTTTTTACAATTTGAATAATTATTATGGAAAAACGAAGTGCGCGAATGATCTGAAAGTTTGCACAAAGATTCGTGGTCTACACCTACATCAAATGGTACATTTATCTGGAAAAAAATATTTTCAGTCCCATCATGTCAAAAAACCTCAGTGGAGTCCCTTTAAGATTGAGAATGCAGTTACAAAGGCTATGGTCCAGTCAACATTTGTGCCAGGTTTGAGCAGTATTGTAGTTTTATAGCAATTTTTTAGCAATTTGCTCATGCAGCAATGGGTTAAATATTAAAGTTAAGCATTGCACAGTAGAGAAATATGATAAATGAAATAGAAAGTGCTTTTGCCTGTTTTGGAGTTGAAAAAAAAATAGACACAGCTCAGCTTATCAAATTTTCCTCATGTGTGTGGTTCCCATATATTTGATTGGTTCCCATATATGAACATGTATTAACATTTGAGAAATATGATAAATAAAATAGAAACTGCTTTTGGAAAAACATAAAAAATAGACACAGCTCAGATTAACAAATTTTCCTCATTCCATGGATCATTAGATAGAAAATAGTTTGATGGGTTCCCTGGATATATGAACATGTATTAACATTTGAGAACCGGACATTGCATCTGTAAATTACTCATTTTCTAGCTATGTATACTTTCTACTGTTTTTATATAATCAGATATACAGTTCATGATAAAACATCTGGTATGCAGGATGTGAAATTGTGAACTTTAATCTAGAAGCTCAGATATTAATTACGTTGACAATAACTTTCTTCACTTTCACGATTTTTTTGTACAGTTTCATATATTATTTCATTCATAAGAGTATTCGTAATAGATTACAATTGCATAAAACTTGTGTCTCCTTGATATTGATTTCCTCGTTTTAAGTTTCCTTATAGTCTCGAGATGAAACTAAAAATATATTAAGTGCTTCAGCAGTACTATTCGTTGGTTGTACATCCTAATATTGTTAGTGTGAGAAAATCTTATCAACATTTAGATTGTTTAAATTTAATTGGGTTGATGATGCATAAAATTTGCATATTGACAGATTTACTACCTTATACGCAGTATTGATATTGAAAGGGTTTCATATTTTCGAAGAATTTTTAAAGTTCGATATACTGTACTTAAAGTTACAAGCTTTAAGTGTATGATATTACTTTTGATTTAAACACTTAAGAATCCTAACAATAAAGTATGTGATGTAACGTCTGATTAACATTTCAGGGCCGGCAAAATCTGATCTTGACTTACTTGTCTGTTTCTATCTAAAGCATTTCTTTACTTGTCGGTATGATATTTAAATAGTTAACTTTTGAAAATTTCTACAACCCTGGCAATACAGACAATTGATTTGCAGGCCTTGACTGCCTAAAGTATACAACCCTAATGATAAAGTTAAGTAAATGCTACGCTTCTCAGGTTAACGCTTAAAAGAACCCTAATGACAAAGTAATGTGATGTAACTTCTGATTAACACTTACGAATATCCTAATGACAAAATTAATATGTTAGTTAATTCTTTTTAATGCTTACGAACCCTAACAACAAAGTATATGATGCTACTTCTGATTAACACTTTTGAACCCAGTAATGGCATGGCATTTGTCATCTAACTTTGGGCAATATAGAAAGCAAGAGGCCACTCTTGCACTTGATGACAGTTTTCCTGAAATCTAATTTTTCTCTACATTTTTGTCACATGACACAGTTTTTCCACTATTATGTCATAATTTTAGAAAGTACCTGTATGCTAACTTGAATACATTGCACCTCATTATAGGGTCAGTTAAGTCCTTAAGTCATAAATTATTGTTTTGCAGACTGTTGAACAATGTAAAAGCTTTACTTTAATCATCATCAGTGTGTTAGTCACAAATATGAATTAAGATTTAAAACATATCATATTTCTTAGAGTTGAGGCGTGAGAAAAGAATTAGTGAATTAGCGATGTCAATTTTGAATCATCTTAAATTCATCATGTTTATACAGCCTATTTTTGCTTGTAATTGATTAAATTATGATTAAAGTAATCAGAAAAATGCATAATTACAGATTATTTCAAATAAATAGAAAATATGAATTGATTAATGATAGATTAAATTACTTTTCATGATTTACCCATGTCTGTCTTTATAGGCCTCTATTTTCATTTCTCAAAAACTTCTTATATGCTGTTATTATTTTCGAAAAACTATTATACTTATTGACCAATATAACAAGCTTCTTCTGCTGTTTGGTAATTAGAACAGTTACAGGCATAAAGTATTTTGTATGGAAGTCAAAATACTGTTTTGTTTATATTTTGCTACCTTTAAGACAAATTTATAATTTCACATCATGTACTTTTGATGATAAGTATCTATCTGATATGCTTTAAATACAAAATTAAAACAAATTACTAAACTTGTGACTTTGCCCCCTTCTAAAGAAGATAAAAAATATTCAAAATGTGTCTTTAAAGTTGTTAATTGTTAAATGTTTAGTGTCATCCATCTAGAGTTTCAAGCACTGATTAGTGTTGAAATATCTAACACATGACATTGTATTTACTTACAATCTTCATAAAGGCTTCAAATGTACTCATACAATGTGTACCAACATCTGTTATTTTTAGATACATTGAAGGACATATTTAGAAACATATTTACAGCAAATATAAGGTTACAGGTACATGTATATGTTTGTAGATACAGCTTGCCATAGTTAAATGGTATGTAAGTAACAGTTTTTAGTATGATTTATATGACAAGTGTAATTAGTTGTTTTCAGGTCCTCACCAGCACTAAATAAAACTTGTAGGCTATGACAAGTTTAATTATTTGATTTCAGGGCCTGACGCCAGCATTAGAATTTATATGACATGTTTAATTTACTTGATTTCAGGGCCTCACCAGCACTAAAATTTATATGACAAGTTTAATTACTTGATTTCAGGGCCTCATCAGCAGTAAAAATAATATAATTTTAATTACTTTAACTTACAAGCACTAAAACTTAAATGTCATAATGACATGTTCAATTACTTAATTTCAGGGCCTTGCCAGCACTAAAATTTATAAGACTAGTTAAATTACTTAGGACCTATCCAGCACTAAAATTTATAAGACTAGTTTAATTACTTAGGGCCTATCCAGCACTTATATTTATACTACAAATTTAATTAACTTAGAGCCTTACCAGCACTAAAATTTATATGACAAGTTTAATTTCTTGATTTCAGGGCCTCACTAGCACTAAAATTATATGACAAGTTTAATTACTTGATTTCAGGGCCTCAAGCATATGTTGTACTGTATGATGGATGTCTTTATTATTTTAAGAATGAGAAGGCACGGGAATCAGCTGGCAAATTCTCCTTGTATGGCTATAATGCGTAAGTTTATTTATATATAGATTGTAATAACTTCATTAAATTAAGCAGCAATTTTTTTGGGCAAGTTTACATATGTAATAATAATTTGTCAACTTTTAACAGTGTTTTACTATTTATGAAATGAAACTAAGTATTCTCTGACCTTAAACTCTAGGTATATTTGAAAATTATGATCCTATTTTTGTCCCCGCCTTTTTGAAGAAAAAAGGGGGATATAGAAATAGGCTCCGTCCGTCCGTCTGTCCGTCCGTCCGTCACACTTTCGTGTCCAGTCCATAACTTTGTCATTTATGAAAGGAATTTGAAATAACATGGCACAAATGTTTATTATAATAAGACGATGTGTCATGCGCAAAAACCAGTCACCTACCTTCAAGGTCAAGGTCACACTTGGAGGTCAAATATTAACATAGTCTGTTACAGGGTATATTTCGTGTCTGGTCCATAACTTTGTCATTTATGAAAGGAATTTGAAATAACTTGGCACAAATGTTTGTTATAATAAGACGATGTGACATGCGCAACAACCAGACCCGTACCTTCAGGGTCAAGGTCGTACTTGCTCATTCAAGGTTAACATTGTCTATTTGAGGGTATATGTCGTGTCCGGTCCATTACTTTCTTATCTATGAAGGGATTTTGTAAATACTTGCCATAATTGTTCACAATAATCAGATGATGTGTCATGCGCAAAAACCGGTCACCTACCTCCAAGGTCAAGGTCACAACTGGGAGGTCAAATACTTACATAGTCTGTTACAGGGTATATTTTTTGTCCGGTCCTAAAACTTTTTCATAGATCAAAGGATTTTGAAAATACTTTGCACAATAGTCACTTTAATAAGAGGATGTGTCATGCGCAACACCTGCATCCCTACCTCCAAGGTCAAGGTCACACTTAGAGGTCAAAAAATTAACATAGTCTGTTATAGGGTATATTTTGTGTCGAATCTAGAACTTCTTCATAGTTCAAGGGATTTTGAAATAACTTTGCACAAATAGTCACAATAATAAGCCAATATGTCAGGTACAACACCTGCACCCCTACCTCTTAAGGTCAAGGTCAACACTTAGAGGTCAAAGGTTAACAGAGTCTGTTTATTTGGTATATTTTTTGTCCCATCCATTACTTCTTCATAGATTAAGGGATTTTGAAAATACTTGGCACAATTAGTCACAATGATTAGATGATATGTCATGCATAACATCTGTGTCCCTACCTCCAAGGTCAAGGTCACACTTAGAGGTCAAAGATTTACATAGTCTGTTATAGGGTATATTTTGTGTCCAATCTATAACTTCTTCATAGTTCAAGGGATTTTGAAAATACTTGGCACAAATAGTCTCAATAATAAGACGTTATGTCATGCACAACAACCTGCTCCCCTATCTCCAAGGTCAAGGTCACACTTAGAGGTCAAAGCTTAACATGATAGATTTTTAAATTCCGTGTTTCATTTTATTTTTTTAACAAATTTATTGTTACATTTGCAGATCTAGCATTGATCATAATTTTGGACTGAATGTCCTGAGATCCATACCTCAATCTTTTGAAATAGCACAATTTTATGCTTCATATAAAACTCCCGGGCCGGGGGACGTTGGTAACTCTGTTACAAATTCTTGTTTAGATTGTCATTGTCCCCTAGGGTATATGGACTTATATATTAGGACATATCTTAATAACTCTTCTCTGAAGTCAGTAAGCCTTACTGTCAGCTCATATACATGTATTTAGCATGTGGCATTATCTTAAAGGAATTCCACTGAGGTCCAAAGACCTAAAAACATGAAAATCCAATTTCTTACATATATCAGCTACTGCACTTAAAACAGAGCGATATGCAAAAGATAATTAAAAATATACTCAGAAATAATTGCAAATTGTATTTTGTACTATACAATTAGCTCGATTTGGGTGAAAAGCGTTGCAACACTTTTTAATTTTGGGTATTTTTATACAATTAGAATTTACTTATTCTGATAAAACAGAGTGAGTGAATGATCTGAAATTTTGCATATAAGTTATTTGTCAAGACCTACATCAAATTGAATATTAATCTTGAAAATTTATTTCAAGTCTCATCATGTAAAAAAAAAACCTTGGTTGAGTCCATTTAAGAATAGAATTTATTTCAAGATGAACATTTTATTTCAGTGTTTACAGAGCCAGTGAAATCCCTCAGAAGGATGCCACATGGTGCCTTAAAATTGTTCACTCACATAAAGAATTTAAAACCTACTATTTCTCTGCCTCATCTGAACAAGAGATGAAAGTTTGGATGAGCAAGATCAAGCTTGAAATGTTGCATGCTAACGGAAAAAGTGCCTTGTATGGGTAAGTTGTTTAAAGATATAGTCACACAAGCAAAATACCCATACACTTTCTTAATGTTACCTTTACTGTATATTAAACACTAAGCCTACTGGTGGTAGCTTATTTTATAATCCATGCAACCCAGTGCAGATAAAGAATCGCCGGCACACCCATGCCATCTGATCATGGTCTACACTGTTTTGCTATTCACTCAGTCAGTGCATATTTGTCAAAATTGTCCCTAAAAATGATGAATGATTTAGTCCAAATTGAAAGATGGACAAGTTCATTTATGGTATTTAGTGTGGTAATGATTGAGTAACTCTTCATGATCTAGATTAATACTTAAATGTCAGCAATAAGTTCTGGTCCATACATAAACTGCCATTTATCTTGTAGAATATGTTACCCAGTTGTTTAAACAATTTTCAATTGTCAGTGCATGATGCCGAATAGCATTCGTTAGCAATAGTTACAAGAGTTAATGGAATTTAAAGTGACACCACATTATGTTTTAATATTAAAAGAAATATGCTTTAAAGCAGCATGCCTACAGATTCATGCTAATTTGTATGATTTTTTTTTAATATATTAGTAAAATATTGTCAAGTGAACAAAGGAAGTAATTAACACATAACTTAAAATCTATGAAAATTACCAATAATAGGTCAAAATATGCAACAACAGTTCGTACTGCATTAGTCACGCAGTAGAAATATGGTGCTAAATACTGCAAAAACAGATATTAATTGCATATAACATGTAAATTATTTTTTGAATTGTCAATATTTTAAAATTTTCTTAAAATCGTATATTTTCTCACATTTTTCACAAGGTTGATTTTCACGAAATATTTATTTCCTCATCTGGAGGCATTCAGCTTTAAGCAAGAACTTGAATCTTGTATGAATATACCATTTGTAACATTGAGAATGAGTTGTTCTGTTTATAGTGAGAATTACTTCCCTTTCTCATAGTTAGAGTTACTTCCCTTTCTCACAGTAAGAATTACTTCCCTTTCTTAAGAATTACTTCCCTTTCTTTTTGAATTTCACAGGAGAAATTTACAGCATGTGAAAGAGGAGAAACCTGATAAAACACTAGACGATCCGTCATTTTATCAAAATATTGAGGAGAACATTTATGATGATTCTACAAAGTTCATCCCTGAACAAGATTATCAAAAGAAATGCAGTATTAAAAGAATTAATGAAGGTAAGACTTGCTTGAAATTCATTGTAAATTTTACAGTAGGATTTTACATAGATGTATTAGGTTGACTTTGCGTGACAGTTTAATTCTTGGGTCGAAAGAGTCTGAATTTTTTTTTATTCAACTTACAAATACAATACATACTTTTCAATATACAAGCTAGTGAATTATCACTATTAAAATGTTTTTTTCATTATAAATTGAAATAATTGTAATTGTTCAAAATATTTTGTCCTAATAAATTAATATCATGAAAGTTAAGTATGAAAAGAAGTATAAATTCATCTACCACACATTTTCTATCTCCCCCCAAAAAAGCCTATAAAACAGCCAAAATAATAGCTAAGATAACACAAGACAACTGCAGACCTGCGTTTCATAGCTATTACATGGGTAAACTAAACATTGAACAAAAGTAAATCACTGGCAGAGTGTCACTTATAAGACGTTAAACATTTACCTAATACTGAATTAAACCAGTAACCAAGTGGTTAACACATTAGACAAGTGATCTAAGGATTGCTGGCTGCGTCGGTTCAACCCCATCAGGGGCAAGACGTTGTTTCGATGATCTTATTGCTTAGTACTTGTTGGTTTTAGCAACTGATTTGATTGTGTTTCGATAAGCTTATAAGCTTTCAACACAATCAAACTAAAATAAATTAGTTAAAACTATTAACTAAAACAAGTAAAATGATGCTTGATTTAAACTATGTACTTAATTTCAGCATGTGCAGGAGCAGCAAAATCAATTGTCTGTATTGCCTAAATTGTCCTAATGAAAGCCTGTACGGACAAGTGATTTTTGTCTACTTAATATATCTAATCTGATTTATAAATATCATACAGACAAGTAAAAAAATGATAAGATAAAACAAACAAGTAAGTCAAAATCAGATTTTTGCAGCCCTTTATAAAAATACGTTGTAACAAGTTGATTGTGGGTTCAATTCCTAGGCTGGCCAACTAAAACAGTCTTTTGGATGAGACTTTGAATTATGAATGAGTACTCTTGGCACGTTTAAGCTGTGCTACTTCACAATAATGTTTTTATTACTTTTATCATAAAGATCTTCATTGTTTTAGACTCGGATGATGAAGAAATAGAGACAAGTTCAGCGATAAATGATCGACCTCCTCAACCACTTCCGAAGGGAAAAGACCCTTATATGATCTCTAGTGACCTTGAACTGCCGATAATAGAACAACCACCTATCCCTCCTTTATCTAAGGTAAGATGGTAAATCTGTCCATTCTTTTACTTGAAATAACAGTAAGGTTTTCTTTAAAGGCACATTATGCCTCAGAAACAAATAAATTTTGTTTCTTTAGAAAGGTCCAACATGAATTTTATAATGTTTTAGAGAAATGTATGTTGCATGTATACTTGAAAAAATATAGCAATAAATGTGAAATAATTTGTCATAAAAGAAGCAAAATGTAAACAAAACTTTACAAAGTACTACTTGTAGTATTTTGACTTCCATACAGTATACTCGTCCACTAAAATTGTACTTATTGCAAAAAAGTTTTCGGTAATTGACCAATGAGTAACTTTTTGGATATTATAAAAGAACACCAAAATCAAAAAGCTTTCGAGAAATAAAAGAAAAAGAAAGAAATAAATAAAGGCATATTGGGCCTTTTGCCACTAGCACAATAACATTTACTGGTAAACTTTTTAGGAATGTCCTTGGGAGATGTCAGGTTTTGCCATGGCAACAGAAAAATTAAAAAAAAAAAACATTTTGTAAAAAACTGTCAATCACACTTTGTTAAATTTCGCAGAAATGATCCATTGTTGAATCACACTTTGTTATTATTTCGCAGAAATGATCCATTGTTGATCATCTACTACATGTTCTGAAATTGTTTATTGAAATTTGATCTAAAATATGGTTGCTAAGGAGTGTGGTCTATTTTACAAGAAAATCTAGAAACAATTTTTAAGAGGTTGGTACATTGTGTAAATGTATCCCTTATCGATACTTTTGTCAATTATCTTTTATAACTCTGTTGAGCAATACAAAGTGCTATCATGGTCCCTTTTATGCAAGTTTAATTTTGATTTGAATTAATTTTTCAGCCTCCGACAAAACCATCTAGAGTTATAGGTGCTGATTCTAAACCCCCTAACACACCTCCTAGAGGTCATAAAGTTCTACCATCTCCTGTTGAACCCGACAGCAAAAAGATCACTGACCCAACAACAGGTATGAATTCCAAGTTCTTTATGATAAACAATACATGTTATAAGTATAATGTCTAGGAAATAGATGTACTCATTTTGAGTGCTTTTTTGTAGAATAGTGAAAGGTGTGCAGTTATAAAATCACAGAGGTCTGTAGGCTGGAGTAATTTATTACAAAGTATTTGAAGAATGAACCATGTATAGTTTCTATGGTTTCCATGAGGAGATTAGGCGTGATTGTTGAATCAAAACCTTTGTTAGATGATGTCATTTCACTCTCTTTTTTTTTTCAAAATTCAAAAACTTGACTTCCATCAGTACATGTACTTTTAAAGGAACTCCACTTGGGTGCAAAAACCTAAAACATATATCTGGAATACTTGCATAGATCCAACTTTGGAACACTTTAAAATAAAATGGAAAAATATGAAAAAAGATGATAAAGAAATATTCTGAAAATTAAATTGAAAATCTTGTCTTTTTTTTGTGCAATTCGTAGCCTGATTGGAGTTAAAATCATTTAAATGATTTGAGTCATTTTGTGCAATTTATATGATTTAGGTATGGAAAAAAGGGATTGAACAAATGATCTGATATTTTGGACACAGACCTTCATCAAATGGTACGCAATAAAATAAGTCAGATCCTGCCATGTCAAAAAAAAAAAACTCATAAGAGTCCATTACATTACTTTAATAAATCTTCATGATATTGTCTTTTGTAGATATAAGTGGTGCAAGCCAAATACCGAAGATCAAAACGGCATTAAGGGTGGATGAGTCAAGCCCAAAGAAAACCCCCCTTGTACCTCCACAAAAGGTAAGAGCATCTCTATCTGCAGAAATCATTATAACTCTATCTTTTAATCCTTAGGCAGATCCTAGCTGTGCGACCAGTTCAATGCCATCTGATCATGGTCTTAGCTATTCAGTCAGAACATATTTTCTGTGAGTGGGGTTAAGGTCGTTGACTTCAAACCACTTGCCTCTCACCCCTGTAGGTTAGATCCCCGTCAGCATCTTTGAATTCTTTCATGTGAAAAAGTTATCCAGCTAGCTTACAGAACATCAGTTACCATGTTTTGTCATTTTTCCCTAGCTTAAAGGGTGTAACCCATTCCTGTGGAAAAAAACCCTGTATTACATGACACTGACTGAATGATGGCCTATTCAACCTTATTTCACAGATCCAAACAAATCAATAAATTTATTCCATTTTTCATAATGCTCAACAGTGATTTTCCTGCTTTAAACAGACTCTGATAAAGGGCCTCTTCCCAATTGAAATTTTCTTTGAAATCATGCAGTTTTCCCAAAAATCTGTGCTTCTTTACTAATTTTACTAGCAATTTTAGCCATTTTTTTTCCCAAAGTCAAGAGGCTAATTAGGTCTCTTCCCAATTAAGTGAGATAGACTCACTTGACTCATACAGGGTTCCCACGCTGTCCGGGAAAACGGGAAATGTCCGTGAATTTGAACACACGAGCTCCCGGCCTTGAAAAGTCCGGGAATTAGTGTTGATACATAAAAAAGTCCGGGAAGGTACGGGAATTAGTCTGGAAAAGGGGAGGTAAATCAAAAAACCAAAATGGCGGTCTTTGCACAGTATATTCACAGGCAATCGGTGCGTGGCTTGGATAGTATACATGTACATGACCACGCCCACTTACTTTTTTATAAATTTTTTTTTTCACTAATAAAATATTTTTTTATTCAAAATATTTTTAAAATATCTTATTTTCAATAAATCAACAAAGAAAATTTGTTTTTAAAAAATTTCATCCATATATACTATTAATATAGTAAAGGTAGAAAGGTTCGCCAGCGGACCTACCACCAGGCCTTATGTTACCTCCAGATCTTTGTTAATTGTCAACCAATTTTCACCAAATAAAGTGCAATCTACGCAGAAATGATTTTTCTTTCGAAAAATGTACAATATTAGAACAGTTGGTACGACAAAAGATGGAATTTTAAAGCAAAAATGCACTTTTTGTCTAGGTCGGCCATCGCTTGACCGAGCCGAAAGTAGACGATTTTGAACATAAATCGATCTTTTTCTTAATAACAAACTAATGTCAGTGCATGCAAACAGTTGAAACAGAAAGGGCAGCTATAATACTATCGCTTACCGGTCCAAAGTTAATCCAAAACGTCTGCAGGTACGCACTTTCAGTAGTTATTTGCACTAACTTTTTAAATTTCCCGACATTGTACATGTATACAAATTCTGATTCGGATATTCAAGGTACGCATGCTCGGTTCCCGCTGGTACCCAGCTTCGCTCAATTTTTTATTATGCGAAAAGGGGTACGCAACAGATACATCCGGGTCAGCATTTGTATACATGTAATGTCAGGGAATTTAAAAAGTTAGTGCAAATAACTACCGAAAGTGCGTACCTACAGACGTTTTGGATTAACTTTGGACCGGTAAGCGATAGTATTATAGCTGCCCTTTCTGTTTCAACTGTTTGCATGCACTGACAATAGTTTGTTATTAAGAAAAAGATCGATTTATGTTCAAAATCGTCTACTTTCGGCTCGGTCAAGCGATGGCCGACCTAGACAAAAAGTGCATTTTTGCTTTAAAATTCCATCTTTTGTCGTACCAACTGTTCTAATATTGTACATTTTTCGAAAGAAAAATCATTTCTGCGTAGATTGCACTTTATTTGGTGAAAATTGGTTGACAATTAACAAAGATCTGGGAGGTAACATAAGGCCTGGTGGTAGGTCGCTGGCGAACATTTTCTACCTTTACTATATTAATAGTATATATGGATGAAATTTTTTAAAAACAAATTTTCTTTGTTGATTTATTGAAAATAAGATATTTTAAAAATATTTTGAATAAAAAAATATTTTATTAGTGAAAAAAAAAAATTTATAAAAAAGTAAGTGGGCGTGGTCATGTACATGTATACTATCCAAGCCACGCACCGATTGCCTGTGAGTATATTGACTTCCGCATCTTGAATGTTGATGATTTTCGATTTACAACTGTTTTGGGAGGCCAAGTTTGACATTTATGAGATTTATCATTTATTTTCTGTTTACTATGGCGGTTTTGTTTGGAAAATCTAGGAAGACAGTCACAAATCAACCTCAAGTTTGCTTGATTGGCCTGGTTGTTTCCTTTGGCAAATTTTTGTATCCTAATTGCTCACTACCATGCTAAAAGCCAAAGGTAAATCAATATAAAATAAAAAAAATAGTATTACATGCATGAACTATTGTCAAGGCAGAGCACAGCCAATTGGCCACAACATATCTGGGTAGCACAAAATACCCAAATATAACAAAAATATACTAAAAATAAATGTGTTTTACTGAAAAAGTGCTGTTTTAATCATGAATACAATATACACTTTCACTAAGATGTAATGAAACATACCCAAATATACATTTTTGAACCAAAATATACCCAAATACAGTATACTCCATTAAAGCTATTAAATTAAAAAAATAATACGAATGAACTTGTATGAAATTTCAACAAAATTATACCCTACAAATTTAAATGTAGACAACAAATATTATCATATCTTGCAAGTACATTTGCCTGTTCATTAATGAACCTAACAGATAGATAAGCAAATGTCACTCTTTTTTTTCTTACAACATCTGAACTGCCAATTTCAATGGAATGATCGAAAGTTATAGTTGGCTAAGTCATATTATTTTGTAAATATCAATTCATTTTCTCATTAAAATCAACATTGTATACAAACCAAAATGAACATTGCTATAATTTAGTGTGTTTGGGTATATTTGGGTATTTCATGCTGCTGCCATATTTTGTAGATGGTTTAAAAAATTGTAAGATCAAATCAAAAGATATGTCATTGAAATACAAAAAAGAATCCCTAAATAACATCCAAAATGGAAAAATTGAAAATGTTGTAGACTAGGGCTTGATATATGGTACTGGAAGTGCACCCCGTAGCACTGGCTTAAGCAGAATACAATATTTTAACATGAAAGTCGTGAAATTTTGAATGTAGAAACACCTGCAGGCAGTTTTCATATACCCTTCAGTGTGACATGCTTTTGCCATTCTATGAAGCCGTAGTGGACTGAGGTCAAATGTGAGGTTACTAATTAAAGTACTATGAATATCTGGTATAAAAAGTGATCCCTTGGAAGCATTAAAAACAGCAAAAATACATGAAAATTGCAGACAACCTGCAAAAACAGTTGCTGTCACAAAGTACATTTCATTATTTATAGACACTGAATGTATTTCTTAGAAAGAATTCGATTTATGTCATGAACTACATGTACTATATTGGTGTAATTAAATGTTGTTCTAAACATTACCATGAACATATTCATAGGACAAAAAATCAAATACATGTAGCTTGAAATTTAATCTTCTAAAAAGTCCTTAAAAATCAAAAAAGGTCCTTGATAAGTCCTGGAAAAGTCCTTAAATTTTCAAAATATCTAAGAGTGGGAACCCTGCTCATAATAAAGGTTTGTTTTCACAGGCTACATGTAGACATATACAATTTATATTTCAGTCTCCAAAGCCAGGAAGAAATCAAAAAAGAAGGTGAGACATAGTTCTAATATTGTAAATTTCTGTAACTCTGTATTCGAAATGTATATACAGTACAACCTGTGCAGTGCAACATCTTGTAGGCAGACAAATAGTTTGATTGTTGCTGAAAGATGTTGCTATATAGAGGTTAGATCATTATAGTGTCTTACTTTGGTACTTTGGGAATAATTGCCAGACTGTTGTTGTATATTAGTTATTGCTCTACTGAAGGCCAAACTGCACAGGTTACACTGTATAGTGTATACCAAGTGACCTTCCAGTTAGCTCAGTAGTGATAACATGAGATTTGTTATCCATGGCTGGCTGGTTCTCTGACCTCGGTTGATAAATTTTTACATGAATATCATTCTCAGACACAGAGTCTATTATGGTCATTAGTCTGTCACAGCTAATTCAGAAATTATGTGGGATAAGTTGTTGATCACTTGCGGAGAAATTATTTATTACTGGTTAGTTATCCAAGATAGCCAGTTAGGTTGGATTGACCAATGAGATATGTCCAGAAAATTTATTAAAATGGACTTTAAAACAGTGAAACAAACAAGTTTAATACTGGCATCAAGCATAGCATGCTGCTCCATAGATTGTGTGTATTTGTTTCTTTATAATCTAATATAAATCATTTCCCTATGTTTTTGAAAATGATTTGTAAACTTTGGGTAAATTCAAGATGTATATGTATTTCAATACACAAATTCTAAATTATGCAATATTTTTATGAGTCAGATACACTGTATATAGCTGCAAGTGAAAAATATGACACATAGTATTCAAAACAGCAAATGATGATTTGGTCTTATATGAAAAACAAAAATAATATTCCTTTTCTATATTGTATAGTTTTAATAATATTTTATCATATTTATCATTATTTTTCTTGCATAGTACAGTAATATTAAATGTGCAAATCTATGTGTATATGCCTGCATTTATCATGTACATTTTAAGACATGATTATTATTCTTGCTGAAATTTCTCTTCAATGTAATTTTAAATTCTGTACTTTTGCTTTGCACTCAAATGCACACAGTTTAATGATTGAAAATTCATATGAAATTTTGATAATTTCATTGTGAAACTTATGATCAGAATTTAATTTAATATGCTATTTTAGTTTAAACTGAAAAGTAGATAATTTAATTGTAAAAGAAAATCTTAAATTGTGGTTACATCTAAATGTTCTTTCCCCATCTTAACAAATTTGTAAGTTAAATATTCCAACTCTTCTTTTGAAAATGTCTGAAAATTTCCAGAAAAACTTCTGCTTGATTTTGGATGCTTGTAATAAATTTATTAAAACTTGCATTGTTTCGAAATGTATTTGCATGCTCTTTTCATAGGTCAATAAGTGATGAAATTGTACACAATGCATTGGGGTATGCAGAAGTTAAACTTACTCCTGGTCAAAATGGAACTGGGTGAGGAAAAGTGTGACAGTTGCTTGTAGCTTTTTTAGCTTACCTGACACAGAGTGCCAGAGTAAGCTTTTGTGATAGCCTTTTGTCCAGTTTCTGATTGTCAGTCCACTCTTAAGGGATTACTTAAATGACTATGTAGACAGAGGGTAATTAATCTGAAATCTTCTTTCATGTCCTTTATTCTGTTTCTCCTATGTGGCTTGAAAATTCTATAACTTGGTTAAAAGACCATGGGGAGCACAATAGGGTAGTGGTCGTGCTCCCTGCATGAACCTGTACAAAATATGTTCAAATGGTTACAGTACATTGCATATCAAGGTCACAGAAGCTAAAGATAGATTTTCATGATGAAAACTTTAAATATTGTCTCCTAGGAAATAGTTAGACTTAAAATTAGTCATTTGGTATGAGACATCATTTAGTAGACATTTCAAACAAAATTGTTCATATTGTCACCCTAAGGTCAAAATTGCTCTACTATTAAAGTTACATTTTCAAGGCTTATAAGCTAAAAAAAATTGAACCATTACAGGGCTGGCAAATCATTTGCCAGCATTGCCCAGGTTTTCCCACAGCCTGTACAGACAAGTGGAAGTTTTCAGGAATTAACTATGTAAATAGCGTAAGGACATGTTAAGTAAGTGAAAGTCAGATTTGCCGGCACTGATCAATATATATCCGAGATATTAAGCTTTATTCTTAAGTTTGAACAAGTGGTGCGCTGTTAATCATTTGATAATTTCAAATTCTAATCAAGTTTTACCTACAATTTGACCCAGTGACCTACTCCTACATGAAAGAAATTATGGTATTATCTAGCAGTGGTTCTCAGGTGAGCTATTTTAGGATCATCGGGGCTCTCTTGTGGCACTAGTACTAATGGCATTTCATGATTTGTTAACATATCCAAGAACTGTCTTTAATAAAGAGGGGAGACAACTCATGTGTCATTTTGGTATGGTAATCAACATGAATATCTCTCTCAAGTAACAAATCAGTCATCCTTAGTGATACCTTGTTGATTTAGTATGGTTCATGCCTTTCTCTGCTTAAACCATTTTTTACTTAAAAAGTCTTCACAAAGAAATTACTTGTTACAATAAAAGCAAAATAATAAAGAGTGCAAAAAGAACATAATTTACTTTATTAATCACTTTTTATTTCTATAAAAGTGACCTGAATTGTGACTGACTTTCTTTGTTAATATGATACCAATAAGACACAACCTACCACATGGCATTTTCTTTCAATAGGAAATTATAAATGCAAGCTAGTAAATCAAAAACCTTATCATATCCGTGTGTGCTACTGTATAATAGAAATAAGTATCTTTATACCCCCTTTAATTTCTCTTCAAACTTTTCAGTGGGGTTGGGAGGCGGGGTGGGGGTTGGGGGATTCCAATTCCATCCAGTCCTGATCATTTTTCTTCCGTAGCAATTTAACCTGTGCAGGTATTAATTAAAATATAAAAAATACACTTAAAGAGTCATAAGTAAGTTCAGTATTTCCAAGTGACAAAGTTTGGCCTCTGGCTTTATTTGCTGAACAAAATGTCTAGAATTCTTCTGAAAAAAAAAGAGTAGGTATTAACATGAGACATAAAATATATTTATGAAAGATTACTTTAAAGTTCAGAGGACCAAGTTTTATAACTCCATATTGCATTATTAGAAAATGTCCTCAAATTTACATTTACTTGAAAATCTCTGAAACTAGCTAACGGGTTACAATTTACTGTGAAACTTTAGATATAAATGTATATATAATTTCTGCCTTTCGTAATTGACTATTCCCTTTTTCACTAACTAAAATCGGTCAAATACACTATAAGTGGGAGTTTAATGATTAATATCCAGTCAAAATCTAGTTGAAAGTTATGTTATGGTAAATTTTAAGCATTTATTAGTTTGTATAGATGAAAAAAGGATAGAAAAAAACTTTCTTCTTTGTATTGTTAACCGGATCTCAAATATCAAATAAACATCCATTCAAAGTTTGATTCATTGCTTATCCCTTTGCCTGTACAAACATTGTGTTGGCGAAGTTCGAAATGTTTAGATGAATAGTTTTGGTGTTAAAACTATTTGTTATGAGATATTTTGAAAATTTTTATTGAATTTTGTTGAAAATTAAGGTCTTTTAAGTCAACTAAAAAATTTGTAGGATGATTATCTAAATAGTTAATAACTGACAAGTTTCTCCTATGTAATCATATAAAATTCTCCACTCGGTGTATTCTATTAAACCATACAAAATGTATTAACTTACCGGTATTAATGAAAAACTTGGTTTCAATTCTAAAAAGATGTATTACTAACATTTAATACTTACTAAAATGGTTTTTTTATATAGCACTAAATTTTGTGGACTTGTAACGGGTTTTTTTTTTATAGATAATTTCTGGTTTTGGCAGAAAAAAAGTGCAAATTGTTACACACATATAGTTGCTGATTACCCTGTGTGTATTTTTATGCCAAGCCATTGTATAGCTGTATTATAAACAGGGGTGGCAAAATTAATTGTCCATATTGCCCAGGTTGTCCCACAGCCAGTACAGACATGTGGAAATTATCAAGAATTTACTAAGTATATAAATATTATTGGGACAAGTTTAATTAACAGAGGATATTGAATGAGTGTAAGTTCAATACTAAATTTATTGCATGAGTTGAATAAAATACATTATGAAAAGTGATATTTATACCCCCAAAAACAAAGTTTGGGGGGGTATATAGGAGTCACCCGGTGGTCGGTTGGTCGGTCGGTCGGTCCAGACGTCCGTTGCATTTTCCTTGTCCGGAGCATAACTTGAAAACTAATGGTTGGAATTCAATATAACTACATACAATGGTCAAGCACATTGAGAGGAAGTGCAGTGCACAAGAACCATAACCCTATCTTGACTAATTACAGAGTTATTGCCCTTTGTTACTTTTCCTTGTCCGTGGCATAACTTGAAAACTACTGGTTGGAATTCAAAACAACTTCATACAATTGTCAAACACAATAAGGGGAAGTGCAGTGCACAAGAACCATAACTCTATCTAAAGTAATTACAGAGTTATTGCCCTTTGTTGCTTCTCCATTGCTTTTTTTTTGTCCATTGCATTTTCCTTGTCCGGAGCATAACTTGAAGACTAATGGTTGGAATTCAATATAACTACATACAATGGTCAAGCACATTGAGAGGAAGTGCAGTGCGTAAGAAACATAACTCTATCTTGACTAATTACAGAGTTATTGCCCTTTGTTACTTTTCCTTGTCCGTGGCATAACTTGAAAACTACTGGTTGGAATTCAAAACAACTTCATACAATTGTCAAACACAATAAGGGGAAGTTCAGTGCACAAGAACCATAACTCTATCTAAAGTAATTACAGAGTTATTGCCCTTTGTTGCTTTTCCATTGCTTTTTTTTTTTGTCCGTTGCATTTTCCTTGTCCGGAGCATAACTTGAAGACTAATGGTTGGAATTCAATATAACTACATACAATGGTCAAGCACATTGAGAGGAAGTGCAGTGCATAAGAACCATAACTCTATCTAAAGTAATTACAGAGTTATTGCCCTTTATTACTTTTCCATTGCTTTCTTTTGTCCGGACCATAACTTGAAGACTAATTGTTGCAATTCATTATAACTTCATACAATGGTCCAGCACATTGAGAGGAAGTGCAGTGCACAAGAACCATAACTCCATTTTGACTTATTACAGAGTTACTGCCCTTTGTTTCTTTTCCTTGTCCAGAGCATGACTTTAAAACTACTGGTTGGAATTCAAAACAACTTCATACAATGGCCAAGCACAATAAGGGGAAGTACAGTGCACAAGAACCATAACTCCATCTTGACTAATTACAGAGTTATTGCCCTTTGTTACTTTTCCATTGCTTTCTTTTGTCCAGACCATAAACTTGAAGACTTATTGTTGGAATTCATTATAACTTCATACAATGGTCAAGCACATTGAGAGGAAGTGCAGTGCAATAAGAACCATAACTCCATCTTGACTAATTACAGAGTTACTGCCCTTTGTTACTTTTCCTTGTCCAGAGCATGACTTGAAAACTACTGGTTGGAATTCAAAACAACTTCATACAATGGTCAAGCACAATAAGGGGAAGTGCAGTGCACAAGAACCATAACTCCATCTTGACTAATTACAGAGTTATTGCCCTTTGTTACTTTTCCTTGTCCAGAGCATAACTTGAAAACTACTGTTTGGATTTCAGTACAACTTCATACAGTTGTCAAGGACATTAAAAGGAAGTGCAGTGCACAAGAGCCATAACTCCATTTTGACAAAAATACAGAGTTACTGCCCTTTGATACTTTTCCTTGTCCGGAGCATAACTTAAAACGTACTGGTTTGGAATTCAAAACAACTTCAATACAATGGTCAAGCACAATAAGAGGAAGTGCAGTGCACAAGAACTATAACTCTATCTTCAGTATTTATAGAGTTTATTGCCCTTTGTTCTTTTTCTTTGTCTTTCTGGACTTATTACAGAGTAATTCAATTAAACTTTCATCAATGCCAACCACAATTGAAAGGAAATGCAACATAAACATGAACCACAATTATCTTTAATTGCCCACAACCCATAACTCTAATGTTTCAATTCTATTACAAGGTATTCTGTTACTAATTATTTATTATATTTCTGTTTAAAAATAATTAAATGACTATTAATACTGTATTATCTTTTCAGGACTTTACAACCGGAACATATATATATATTGTAAAATATTACTTTGTAAACCCCTTATGTATTTTATTAATACCTGGGTGAATAAAGATATTTGAATTGAATTGAGTAACATCCTCATTTCCGAAGCAGACTTGTGGGGGTATTAATCACATTTAGTGATAGTTCTAGTTTTTTCCAGAATCTTACTTTATAAATATAATACAAACAAAGAAGTTTTATGCTTTTGGTAAAATGGACAAGTTAAGGCAAAAGTTTGATTTTACTGGCCCTGCCCTCTACATTGATGTTTCGAGCCTTGCCAAGGACTTTGGATTCTTTCATGTTAAGAAGTTATACAGTTAGCATGTGGATGGTTAGTGGTTCTACTCAGATGTATGCTTGTGCCTTAAATAGTGCAGAGTTGGACTTGAGGTTCCCTCCTCATTTAAAGCGAATGAAAGATGCTATATGACCCTGAGCACTGTCAGTGTGACTTATATACCTACCAAAAAATATATATATAAGTAAATAGCAAGATGATAAAAATAGGATAAACAGAGAAAAATAAAGTATTTACAAGGGGAACAGTGATAGTGAAATCTGTATATATCGATCTGGCAGCTGTTGAAAATTTAACAAATTTAGAAAGTAGGCAAGGTATGAAGAAATGATGGTATAAACAAAATTGATTAATATACCTACATTTATTCTGACACATGGCTTATATTACATTAAGTCCTTTAACCTTTTACACGCTAAATATAATTATTAAATGGACTTGTTCATTTTTCAATCTGGACATAACCATTTGTCATCTATAGCGAAAATTTTTCAAAATATATACTGACTTAATTTCAATAGCAAACAGTGCAGACAGAGATCAGTTGACATTCTTGGTCAATGCTGGTCACATGTGTAGAATTTTTAAAAGGTTATATGGCCATATATAAATGGTTGTTTGCAATATATGCAAAGAACCATTTATATATTAGGCCATATAACCTGTGAAAAATATTTATAACAAATAATATAAGAAAAATATGAGGAAGTATAATGTAATAAGCATTGTTTGTAAGGGAACTTTGATTTTGGATTAGTATAAGAATGATTTAGAGGGGTGGGGGACCGTGGTTGAATGGTGAAGGTCATTAACCTTAAACCACATGCCTCTCACCGCTGTAGGTTTGAGGGGACTCAGTGTTTTCAGATTCTTTGATGTGAGAAAGCTGTGTTTCTAACTCAGGTGCCCAGTTGTGCTTAAAATAATGCATAGACAAGCACCCCAGGGGTCTTTCTCAACCAAAACAGTTGAAAAGTTGCCATATGATCCATGGCTGTGTTAGTGCATCTTAAAACAAACAAACAAATATATATATATAAATAGATGCTTGTGAATTGTAGTAGCCCAGATCACATTCAAGCTTTTTATTGCTTTGTGCTACACTGGTACAGCCAAATTCATGCATGCAGAAGATGTAAATACCCTCACACCCTCATTATATAATGCAGCTGTTACTCTATTTGACAAAAAAAATTGAAATCTAAAAATCTTGTATAAAGTTAACAGTTTTTGTATGTTTTCAGAAATTCTACATACTTATTTACAGTGCTTGTAAGTTTTCAAATGTTATATTTAAATGTTCATTTACAGAGCTTGTATGTTTTCAGATGTATAAATGTTTATTAACAGTGTTTATGTTTTTCAAAGTTTTTTTTTATATGTTAAATGTTTATAGTGCTTGTATGTTTTCAGATGTTTAAATGTTCATTTACAGAGCTAATGTATGTTTTCAGATGTTTTAATGTTTATTAACAGTGTTTATATGATTTCAATGTTTCAAATTAAAAATTTATAGTGCTTGTGTGTTTTCAGATGTTTGAAATGTTTTTCTGATGGTTTATATATCACAGTGTTTGTATATGTTCAGATGGTTTAAATAAAAATCTTTTTGTGTTTTTTTTGTTTTTTTTTTCAGATTGTTTATTTACAGTGCTTGTATGTTTTCAAATGGTTTAAAAGCTTATTTACAGTGCTTGTATGTTTTCAAATGGTTTAATGTTTATTTACAGTGCTTGTATGTCACAAATTGCAGATGGTTTGAATGTTCATTAATAGTGCTTGTACGTTTTCAGATGGTTAAAATAAATACCTTTGTGCTTGTATGGTTTCAGATGGTTTAAATGTTTATTAATAGTTCTTTCTCTGCTTTTTTGATGTCATAGATTTTGAATGATTATTTCCAGAGCTTTTATAATTTATGATTGTTTTATGGATTCAGGGGCTCATACGAGAAGACAGACGGACCTGGGAACAAATCTCCAGTGGTAGGAAGAAGGGGCATGTTTTCTATAGTGCCTGAAGGTTCTGGTGGGGGCTCCACTGGTAGTGTGAGTATTTTCTTACTTAATTAACTATCAAACTTTTAAGTACTTTTAATTATCAGACTTATACGGTTTTAGCTATTGTGTGTTGCACATTGTCCGTTGTTATCTTCTGTCTTTTAAATATCATCTAGAGCCTGAACTGCATTATAAAGTAACTTGATGTTTTATCAACTGAAATGAACTTTAGGTGAACATTTAAACACTTTTCGGGTGTCAGATGTGCAATTAGGTCGTACGGAGCTAAAAATGGACTTAAAAATATTTTCTGGAAACAACAATGCCAAGAGGTTAGGTTATTATTGCTAATGGATAAATATTGTCTCCTCAAATGTATCAATAATTTGTTAAAAATTACTGGTGCAATAATATATCTGTATATATGTGATGCAGTGTTGGCAATAAAGCATGTATGTCTGTACAGAACACTTGATGTTTATTTTTCTTTTCTTTTTTTTTCAAAATATGAACTCATGTATTTTGACAATATCAAGTGTTGCAAACTTAGTAAATGTTCAAATTATACAAGTTGAAGATACATTTGTTAATACAGTATTCTTTTTTTTGCAATATTTTATTTTTGCAATACTGGTTGAGTGTAATGAATTTATTTTTTTATTTGTAAAAAAGGTTTTGACCATATTCTTACTATTCATGTTTCTTATTTCGTCTTTTTTGATACATACTGCAGATTTAATAGTATTATATTCATTATGATTCATTATTTTTTATTTATTTATAACTTTATAAATTTACAGGATGACCAGCATTCTGATATGGAAGAAGAATGGGCAGATATTTATTTCAATGATGACAAACAGAAAGCTAATGAGTAAGATTTTATTTCTTGTTGTCACACATATCTATCCAATTGGAACTGAACTAAATACCTATCCAATTGTTTTTATACCTCCAAAATTTATAGATTTACAAGTAAGCTTATGGGATGTTGGTTGTTCTACAAAGATTTCTAGCTTGTGCCTGAAATAAAGCACAGAGGGTCACCTATGGTCTTGAACTCCACCAGTTAAGCTTGAAAGTTGTCATATTACCTTAATAGTGTTGATGTGACTTGACTGAGGTTTTTTGACATGACAGGACTGGAAATATATGAGCCGTGTCGTGGCAAAACCAACATAATGGGTTGGCGACCAGCATGGATCCAGACCAGCCTGCGCATCCGCACAGTCTGATCAGGATCCATGCTGTTCACTATCAGTTTCTCTACTTATAATAGAGTTTGTAAGCGAACAGCATGGATCCTGATCAGACTGGTCTGGATCCATGCTGGTCGCAAACGCACTATGTTAGTTTTGTCGTGATAGGCTCATGTGTTTATGAGATTAATGTTTCATTTGATGTAGGTCTTGTACATGTACTAAAAAGTTGTATGCAAAATTTCAAATCATTCACTTACTCTGTTTTTCTAGAATGATTATTCCAAATGTAGAAAATGACCCAAAATTGAAAAGCATTGCAACCCTTTTCACTCAAATGAGGCTGAGAAAAGCGCAGAAGAACAATATTCAATTGGTTTCTAAGTTTATCTTTTAGTTATCTTTTGCATATCTTTCTGTTTCAATTGTTCCAGCTTAATTTTGTGAGAAACTCAAATATATTATTTTTAGGCTTTAGGACCTCAGTGCCAGGAATTCCTTTAAATCCAGTCAAAACAATAAAATAAATAAAATATATCTCATTATTGTTTCAGGATATTACAAAGTATTGGTGAGAGTGGGGTATATCTAGTACGACCAGAAAACAATGGCTTCGGAATGGTATGTTGTTAAAATTGTCTACTTTATAAAGATTGTTAGACTTTAACTTGGTTATATAGAAGAACTTGTCTGGGCCATGACATTTTTTATGCATTTTCTGAGGTTTCTCATCACCAATATAATTATAAGGATTTGTAAGCTATTTTAGTGTCACAATTCAGAACTGTTAACTATTAAGGGGTGATAGATTGTAAGCAGTCGCATAGCTTAGTCGGTAGAGCCATGGTACGGTATTTCAAGGGTCCCGGGCTCGAGCCCTGGTCAGGCTGCACATTTTTCCCACCCTGTTACATTAGTAAGATTGGTAAACTAAAGTAAAACCAATAGCTTAAATGAATCTTTTTCTCAGTTTTGTAGTCAAAACATAAGTAAGTACATACATTGAAGCACTTTATTTCAGTATTTGTATGCTATAAATATAATACAAGTAAATTTTGTAAGTAGTTTTTAGCTCGACTATTCGATAAGAATAAGTAGAGCTATTGGAGTCGTCCGAACGTCTGCGTAACCACTTATGTTAAAGTTTTTGTAATACCTCAAATATTTTTAAACTCCATTGACATATGGCTTTGAAACTTTGCACACTTGTTCACCATCATGACCCCAACCTGTAAACAGGAGGAGGTAACTGTATCAAGCATTTTGACAGAATTATGCCCCTTTTTCGACTTACAATTTACGTTTAAGTTTTTGTAATACCTCAAATATTTTCAAAGTCCATTGACATATGGCTTTGAAGCTTTGCATGCTTGTTCACCATCATGACCCCAATCTGTAGACAGGAGGATGTAACTGTATCAAGCATTTGGCAGAATAATGCCCCTTTTTTACTAAGAATTTACATTTAAGTTTGCATACCAACTCAGATATTTTCATATTCTATTGACATCTGGCTTTGAAACAAGTTGTAATTTTATACTCTTCTTTGAAAGCATAATAGGACTCTTCAAGGCCTATAACTGTAACATGGATTTAAAGAAAAAAATTGCCCTTTTGTTAACTTAGAAAATATTACATTATCAGGGCTTTTCTTACTATCAAGCACTAAGAAAAATTAGTCAAGCGTTGCTGGCTCCTACGACAGCTCTTGTTTTTTTTTATAGTCTTATGTAGGCAGAGTCACTCAGAAGTTTCATGAATAAAGATGGTGTTAAATATGTATAAATGTACTTAAAATTGAATTTATTTTACATTACAGGTTTTGGTTGTCTATGTAACTGATCATTGCAGGAAATATAGAATCATGGAAGAGGTAAATCAATCATAACTTAACCTGTTAGATGAGCCTTTGCCACCAGTTTAGAGCCAGGCCGGCCTGCAATTACCTGCAGACTGACCACACTCTTTACTAGGGGTGTCACAGTTGTTTTTCTTTTAATATTGTAAACCCTTGAACTTTAAATGGACTGCTCAAAATTCGAAGCAGGGCAAATCCATTACATAAATTCTGTAGGTTAAGACCTAAATCTTCAGTAATTGTTTTGCCATGTTCTGCCCTTGTTAAACAAAGATAAAATCTAGCCATGGATTCTGTAATGTGAGGAAGTTATCCAGCTAGCTCATCATTAAAAAAAAAACATCAGTGGTTTTACTCGGGTACCTGCTCATTAAATAGAATATGGCATGGAGGGGCACCTTAGGTCTTCCTGAACCAGTAAAACTGGAAATGCCCAATATGACCTGTATAGGTGTCATTCACTCACTGTGACTTAATAACTAAGTACAAAATTAACAGGCATTTTTTTCATTGTTCTGATTTATATTTCAGAATGGGGAATATTTCATTCATAGAGAGGACTTTAGAGACAAATCAGTGGAATGTCTTATAAAGCATTACTATCAGAACAGCTTACCAACTATGAGTCTTATGCTGAAAATGCCTTATAAACATCATCGTGTATATAAAAGTATGAATTCGTGATGAGGATAATTCAACATTATACATGTAACGTGTGCTTAAAAACATGAAAGTCCAGCTGACATAGAGGAATTAACAGTATATAATATATACTGTGTGTAAATACATGAGAATCCTGAGATTCATCCATCAACATGACACTCCATGTGTATAAAAACATGATTTCCTAACAGATAATCAACTTTATACTGCCGTGTAAAAAACATAAATATCTCATATTGATTAATCAACATGACACTCCATAAATCCTAATTCTAATAATAACACATAAACAAATAAATTAAGAGAAATTAACTGCGGCCACTCTAATAGGATACTTTTAGCCTTTTAGCGTTCTGCTTAGTCATCTGATAAGATCATATGTTCATCACATTAACCCTAGGTGGTCTAGTGCAGTAGAATCAACTTTATACTGTGTGTAAAAACATAAATATCTCATATTGATAAATCAACATGACACTCCATGTGTGTATAAAAACATGAATTCCTGACTTAAGCTTTGTATGAAAATATGAACACCTGATTGAAAAATCAACATTAAATTAAAAAGTGTATATATAAACATAAATTAAAATCGCCATTATGTACATTAAACTGTAAATAATAGCATAAATTCCTGACATGAATCTACATTTGATTGTAAAAAAAAATGCAAATTTCTGAAATGTACATAATGAATAATCAATATAAAACATCACAAAACATTTTAACCATTTTTTCAAACAGGAAACAGTGATAATATTGGAAATTGTTGGCAGACATTTTAACACTGCCTTCTGTGTGCATCTCCTGCATCTATCTTAATTTACATGTATAGAGGAGAGTACTTTAAGGAATTTCTCCTTTAATTTCAAACTATCTCTTAGAGAACTTTTCAGTATTGTTATCAAGTGCTCTGTTGCTTTTTGTTAGAGTCTGTCATTTGATTATTTTTTTAGCAGTTTTTGTTCACATGCATGTATGTAATATATTAAGTTATACGCTTCAGTCTTCAAAGTAGCATTTTCTACAGATTTTATCCATTTGGCGGTCATTTGCAAATTTATAAGAATTTATGATTGGATATTATTTTCTAGCACAATTAATTACCCCATTGATTTTTATTCACATACTGAAGTGTGCTGAACTTTTTTTACACTGTCATATAATTAGCCCTGAGGCATGTTGATTTAATCATTTTCAGAGAAATAAGTAAAACTGGTTCTGTGACAATTTCCCATCTCTTGTTGATATCATGAATGTCTGATAGTGTTATAACAAAGTTTATTGCATAACTTGAATTCTGTAAGAGTTTTAAACATAATAAGCCGGTATAAAAGGGAACAAATTCCTATTTAAAACTGTTGAATATACATTATCTTGTACATAAACTTGAATGTTTGATATTAATAATTCTTTTGAATAAAATTAGAATTCCTGAGGTGTTCAGATTTTAAATCACTAACCTGGAATTTATGACAGTGTGAAACCATTATTCTATACAGCATATAGTATTGAATGTTTTTTAAAGCAGATTTTCACTTACTTAAAAGTCGAAGTTTGCTGTACAACTGGTTTGTGAAAGTTTAATACCATGTAGGGTTTTTAGCTCACCTGTCACAAAGTGACAGGGTGAGCTTTTGTGATCGCTTTTCATCCGTCCGGTGTCCGTCCGTAAACTTTTACTTTAAATGACATCTCCTCATAAACAACTAAGCAAATTTCATCCAAACTTCCCAGGAATGTTCCTTTGGTGGTCACCTTTAAATTGTTCAAAGAATTTAATTCCATGCAGAACTCTGGTTGCCATGGCAACCGAAAGAAAAAACTTTACATATCTTCTTTTAAAGAAGCCAAAGAGCTAGAGCTAAGATATTTAGCATGAAACATCTTCTAATAAGTGTCTACCAAGTTTGTACAAGTAAAAGCCCTGGGGTCAAAATTGGCCCTGCCCAGGGGGTCATTGATTTTCCTTATATGTGTATAGCAAAAACTTTAAAATCTTCTTTGAAAAAAACCAAATAGCTAAAGTTTAGATATTAACCCATTACTTCATGAGCATTTTGTGAAAAATGGCTGTTTTCATTGAAAAGTCTCCCGTTACAAGTTCAAATTGCTATAATACTATAAAAACTGCTTCAACACTAATCAAACTTGGCACAAATGTTGACTGGACCATTGTCCCTGCAACAACATGCTCAGGCTTAAATTTTCTGTTACCATGGCAACGAGGGGACATCTCAAAATTGCCAAAAATCACTATTTTGCGTTGATTTTTTCCATCAAAATTGATTTCAAAGTGCTGCAACTTCTCAATGGATTGATATAGAGTCAAATGCTTTTCAGCGTTGGTTACACGTTACCTTATGATCAATCTGGGGTCATTTACAGTCTCTCACAAGTCCATAATTTTCTTGGCGATGAGGGGGACTCCACCCCCCTTCAAACGCCCCCAAACAGAAGGGGGCACATCCCCCTTCTGGCAACCCCCTGATGTATCTTTTGGTTGGGGGGCCGCGCCGAAAAAGAGGTCACTTTTTTTAACAACATTTCTCAACAAAAACAAGTGTTTGGGGCCTAAATAAGGCATTTTTTCATCATTTGAGACAACAAAAAAGGGGGGGGGGTGAAAAAGGCGTTAAAAGGCGTGTATATGAAGTAATGGGTTAAGCATGAAACATCTTTAAGTAAATATCTACAAAGTTTGTTCAAATAAAAGCCCAGGGGTCAAAACTGGCCCTGCCCGAGGGGTGTCATTGTTTTTAACTATATGTGTATAGTAAAAACTTAAAAGATCGTTAAGCATGAAACATCTTCTTATGGGTATTTACCAAGTTTGTTCAAATAAAAGCCCTTGGGTTAAAATTGGCCCTGCCGGTGGGGGGCGGGGAGGGGGGCAGGTCATTGTTTTTCATTATATGTGAAGTAAAACCATAACATCATGAAACATCTTCTAATGGGTGTCTTCCAAGTTTGTTCAAATAAAAGCGCTGGGGTTTAAACTTGCCCTGCTCCGGGGGCCCTATATACAAATGAGCGACCTCAGGGCCATCATGACCCTCTTGTTAACTTTTCATTCTATTTTCATGTGCAATATTAATCAATTTAATGTGTGTTATTTAATAGCAGAGATATTCCATCTTAAAACTGCTTCAAGAATGCACCATTTTATGATAATTAAAACATCATAATTTTACTGTTTAAAGATTTTATGAAAATATTTCATAAGATTTAGCTTTATTCCTGTTTGTTTTATTTAATGTACAGAACAACATAATGTGGTGTAAGCCTAATGCACTTACCATCTGTCACGCAGAGATGTCATTATTATTGTATATTCCTAGAAGTCGGTGTTTATTCTTATATTTCTACATAAAAATTGTTTTCAGTCGTTTACCGAGTATAGTAAATAGCCCCCATAAAACATTTTTTAATAAATCAAAAAGACTAGATTTTGCATAAATCAAAAAGACTAGCAAATTAATGTTGAATTGATTTAATTTCAACAATCGTTTATTCAAATGAATCTTTGTGAGCATTTACTTAACTGAACTTTTATCAAATACATTCACACAGCTCTTATTGTAGTAAAGTTTACTTCACTTCTTTAAAGAGGAAAAAAACTTACTTTCAAGGGCAGATAACTCAAAAAAAAGATGGTGACCCCTAATTTTTTGTATCAAGTTCTTTCTATTATGATTCTCTTTTAGTTTTCAAAGTTAAAAAAAAAATTCCTTCTTTACCTTTGTAAAAATAAATTGCATATCAGGCTTTCTGCAACAAGTAAAAGGAACAAAAGTGCTTGAAGGAATGTTTGGATAGTTTTATTAAGCTCTTGAGATCCAAATCCCATTATTACAAATTGACAAATTTATAACACAAAAGATGTTCTTTTTTGTGAAAATTTATTTTTTCTTCCCTCTATCGCCATACCGAACAAAGCTCAGAATGTACAGGGATTATTATACCCCCGCACAACAAAGTTGTAAGGGGGGTATACTGGAATCAGCTTGTCCGTCCGTCCGTCCGGCAGTCTGTCCGTCGGTTTTTTCTTGTCAGCCCAATAACTTAAGATTCCTTCGACCCTTAGTCTTCATATTTGGCATGGAGGTTAGTCATGATTAGTAGATGACCCCTATTGATTTTGAGGTCAAAGGTCAAGGTCACAGGGGCCTTGACTTCAAAAAGCTTGTCTGCCCAATAACTTAAGATTCCTTTGACCCACAGCCTTCATATTTGGCATGAAGGTTAGTCATGATTAGTAGATGACCCCTATTGATTTTGAGGTCATTAGGTCAAGGTCACAGGGGCTTTGACTTCAAAAAGCTTGTCCGCCAAATAACTTAAGATTCCTTTGACCCTTAGTCTTCATATTTGGCATGGAGGTTAGTCATGATTAGTAGATGACCCCTATTGATTTTGAGGTCACTAGGTCAAAGTCACAGGGGCCTTAACTTCAAAAAACTTGTCCGCCCAATAACTTAAGATTCCTTTGACCTACAGTCTTCATATTTGGCATGGAGGTAAGTCATGATTATTAGATGACCCCTATTGATTTTGAGGTCACCAGGTCAAAGGTCAAGGTCACAGGGGCCTTGACTTCAAAAAGCTTGTCCGCCCAATAACTTAACATTCCTTTGACCCATAGTCTTCATATTTGGCATTGAGTTAGTCATGATTAGTAGATGACCCCTATTGATTTTGAGGTCACCATGTCAAAGGTCAAGGTCACAGGGGTCTTGACTTCAAAAAGCTTGTCCGCCCAATAACTTAAGATTCCTTTGACACACAGTCTTCATATTTGGCATGGAGGTTAGTCATGATTAGTAGATGACCCCTATTGATTTTGAGGTCACCAGGTTAAAGGTCAAGGTCACAGGGGCCTTGACTTTAAAAAGCTTGTCCGCCAAATAACTTGAGATTCCTTTGACCCACAGTCTTCATATTTGGAATGGAGGTTAGTCATGATTAGTAGATGACCCCTATTGATTTTAGGTCACCATGTCAAAGGTCAAGGTCACAGGGACTTTGACTTCAAAAAGTCTGCTGCCCAATAACTAGATTCCTTTGACCCACAGTCTTCATATTTGGCATGGATGTTGGTCATGACTATAAGGTGACCCCTATTGATTTTGAGGTCACTGGGTCAAAGGTCAAGGTCACAGGGACCTTGACAAAAAAAGCTTTTCTTCTCAATTGCTAAAGTATGTCCTGTCCGCAATGTATTGATTTTGACATTTTCACATTTGAAGCATGTAGAATACATAATTTAGCAATGCACTGGCTTAGTAACCTCAGATTTGGCAGGGAGGTTGTCCTTGAGCTCTAAATGGCCACTGTTGATTCTGACAAAGTGTTATGCGGGGGTATTCACGCCATGATAGTGGCAGTTCTAGTTAATGCAAATTTGAATAATACAAGAAATATTCTTACATTGTGCCCAATATCTGTACAGAATATAAAACTTCATACCTCGTATTAAGAATGTTTAGAGTTCACATTCCATCTATAGCCTTGCATTTATTATAAAAAAATATGATTGGACTAAATTGACTACACTTCTGTTACCATATCACTTCTACAATGTATCTAAATGAGCCTACATTTATAAACTTTCACAGTATTTCCAGGCATTATGTGCCCAAAGTCGGCTTAAATTGCTACCAACTTGCCTATTACTAATAGGCAATCTGAAGAACAGCTATTTTCCCTGGCTCATTTCAATTTCTAACCTTTGAGCAACCTTTAAGAATGACCATGACCTTGGGTTTAAAAGACTCATTTTTCTAACACATAGGTGAATGTTGAAATATTAGAAACATCTTCAATACCTCAAATTTAGCAATTCTATAATTTTTATAAAGAAAAAGAGCAATTTTGACAGCCTTTTAAAGAGTATTGCCATGTAAAAATATTACTTTAGAGGGATGCTGCTTTAAGAATGTTCATATAGATAATTTAAAGTGATAAGGAAATTATTCCAACTGGTGTAAAAAGTACAAATAACATAATGAGATGATTATTTTAATTGACAGACATGAAAAAATGGTGATATACAACCACTTAAACAAGTACAGCGATATTGTATCAACATACATGTAATACCATGTACAAAATATTTTAATATAAAATGATTTAGGGTATTTGCCAACCCCAGACAATTGCCACCCAAACTTTCACCCGTCCTCCACTCCCCGTTTTTTTGATGGGGACATTTTCCCCCCTCATATGTTTTCAAAGATATTTTCCAAAGATATTAGTTGGCAAATGTCTGCCACTGCAAAAAAGGGGGCATGTGTTGTGGGGAAATTGTCTGGGAGGCAAATGTAGAATACCAATTTAAAATTAATGCCGCCAGAACATAAAATTATATGTAAAACAATTCACAGCATTATAAGAAAATATCAACGAAGAATGATATTCAGAATATATAATTATACTGTCACATATTCAACCAAGTTTTATTCAGATCTGTAGGAGCTTAATTATTCTGCTTTACCCATAACCTGCTTTATGACACACCCATGCGGATTTTGTGACTTCGTAAAAATGGTATAACACGACTGTGCATATATTTTGACGTGACGTCATTTACGTTATATACCGGTAAACATACTGTTAAGACGCGTTAAATGTTAACCTCATACTATAGGCAAGTCAATGAAAAATGGTTCTTTTTCACTTCAAATAGTCTTTGTTTTGGAATGTGATCAATTGAATATTAAGTTTGTGTAAGTACACTACTGAATTTATTGAACTTGTTGAATATACATTCCGAGCTCAAACAGGGTGCAGAAAGGAACAGCCAACTATGAAAGTCGGCAGCGGAAAAATTCTCCGCTTAAAAATTAGAATGAGTGAACTCCCTTCCGTTGTCATTTTAGAATAGAAATAACATCCGCCTGAAAGGACTGTTTATTGGCTACGGCCTTCGTGGTCAATTCCTACGCATCAAAACTCCAAACTGGTGTTAAACAGCTCTCAGGCAGGTGTTTTTTCTTAAATATAATGCTTGCTAAGGCTAGCATAATATAATTTTATTCAACTCATTTAATAAATTCAGTATTAAACTTACACTCACTCAATATCCTCTATGAATTAGTGTAGTGGATTTGCCCAACTTTGAATTTGGAACAGTCCATTCAAAGTTTAAGGGATTTCAATTTATTACCAAAATATTCATACATGTGAACTCTCCCACTTTTAGCGGGAAACTCCCACCTTCTGCAGTCATATTTTAAAAGATTTTTCTAAAAATAAGGGTTTTTTTTTCACAAATTAAAGAAATCTTCCTATTTTTGATGACAGAACTTCCTTCTTTGTTTATTGCAAATTATAAAATCTCCCTCTTTTTGAAGAAAAATCTCCCACTTGATCATCAAAAAAAGTGCACATGTATGAATATTTAGCTACCCACAGTATAAACCTTGGTCAGACTTTATGGATGAACAGGCTGGCTGGGTTCTGTACTGATGGCAAAGGTTTTCCACTTTTCGTCCCAACAGGTTATGGGTTACTTATAACACAAATTTTAAAACATGAAGAAGGATGTTATACATGGTATTAACAAGTTTCATAGAACGAGACAACAAAGTTTATTATTACAATTTCTAGAAGTATAAGTAAGTTATTAAGTAAGTGTTTCTATATTTTATCACATATCTGTGCCGCTTTTCCGACAGTAATAGTATTGCATTATTATAATATCATTTGCTTGTAAAACATTATAGTTAAAAGATGCACTAAAATGTTTGTATTACACAGTGTAAGCACAACAATGCATGAGCGATTCTTTTTTACTAAAAACAATAGTAATTTTGGATATGTGATAAACAGAATATCATTTCGTTTAGCTTTACTAAGTTTATTGAACTTGAATAAAATAATATTTTTGCTCGCCAGAGGCCCACATTATATAATTTTATTCAACCTGTTTAATAAAGTCAGTATCGAACCATCACTCCTTCAATAATATCCTCTCTATAAATATATATATCTGTTTCTTAGGAAAACTTTACTGACTTAACTATAAAAACAGCATTGTTTTGTTGATTTTTTAAAAAACATATCAATTCAATCCCTGAGAATAATTTAAAAAAGCCTGTATCCTTATTTGCTTTCCAAACAAAGGAGTAACTGAAATAAGAATGTTCACATTTGAAAGCAACTGAACAAGGTCACTCAGTCTTGGTAATGGGTTGTGATAAACTATTAGAATGTGTCCTTTTTGTATAAAGCTACATGTATATATCCTCAGTTTAGAGCAGTAACAGGTTAACTCCTATTAAAATTTGATAGGAGTTAAGTTAATCTAAGTCTAAGTTATCTACTGCTCGAATATAATGCAAGTATTGTTTGAATTTTTAAACAAAAATACGTTTTCCAAAATTCCTGCACAAAAGTAATTTACTTAATATTTCCCTAAGAGGGAATGTTGCATTCCCCAAATTGTTGCTAAATGGCTAAGACCATACTTGTAATAGCAGAGTAACATTTTGTTCCGCAACATTTTATTCTGTTTACATAAAATATTCATGCATGATAAATTACAGAGACATTTTTTTGCTACAGCTCTTTCGATTATCAACCAAAAGATCATGAAAACAATATAAATTTACAGTTAATAAATTTTATAAAAATATATATCATTAGATATATATGTAGCTTTATACCCTTTAAAGATGTACTACCTGATTTAATCATTTTCTCACACCTCATTAGCCAGCAATCAATTTTTTTATTAAAAGTTATCATTTTAAAGGTACATTACTATACCTGTGAACTCTCCTACTTTTGGCAGAAGACTCCCACTTTCTGCGACCAGATTTTCAAAGATTTTTCTTAGAATAAGGGGTATTTTCACAAATTAAAGAAATCTCCCCCTTTTTGATGTCAGAACTTTCTTTGTTTATTGCAAATTCTAAAATTCTCCCTCTTTTTGAAGAAAAATCTCCCATTTGATCATCAAAAAAAAAAATTCACATGTATGCATTACGCCTCAGAAACAAAAAATATTTCTTTTTACTTCTTCATAAAAAGGCAAGCATGAATTATATAATATTTAAATAGCAGTTTTAGAGAATTCAATGTTAGATGCTTGTTACCTGAAGAAATAGCAATAGATATGAAATAATTTGAGGTAAAAGTAGCAAAATATAAACAAAGTAGTAATTTGACTTACATACAAAATGCTTATTCACTATTACTGTACTTGCAATAATATTTCCAAAAAGCAACATATGAAAACAGATGGTTCTGGTAATTGGCCAATGAGTAATTTTTTGGATACTATAGAGTACACCAAAATTAAAAAGCTTTTGAGAAATAAAATAAAACAATACTTTTAATGAAGCAAATTTGTGACCATGATGATTTTTAAACATACATGTACATTATCATGTATGACGCCACACAATTATATGTTGAAACTTTTTATATGTAGCTTTATTATGACATTTATATAAAAAGAATCTGTCATTTTGTTAATACATAATTGTATTTACAAACATTTCAAAACTTCTATTTTATAAAGCTAACCTCAGACAACCACTGAGCTCAATATGGTGAGCATCAGATTCAATGGTACGAGACAATGGAAGAAAAAACATTTAATATTTAATACTCCTTACATATTTCATAAAATCAAAGTTATAAACACAGAATCTGATAATAATACTGTTTAACTTCTCATTACAAATCTTTGATATCTTTCAAATGCAATTATTAGATATGAGGAAATACAAGGGAGGAAGACCTCAGGTGCACTTCCGTGCATTACTTCAGGCACAAACAGGCACCTGAGTAGCTAGCTGGATAGCTTGCTCACATGAAAGAATCCAAAGTCCCTATCAAGATTCGATTGTACAGCAACGAGGGGCAAGTGGTTTAAAGTCAACGACCTTACCCACTCGGCCACAGACACCCCTAATCGGTAGTGAAAAAGTTGTATACAAAAGAATCATGAATAGATAACAACATAGAATAGTTCATTTTTCATTGAAACGATAATCTAATACAGAACTAAAATATTCTACCCTAATTTCTGTTACTACGAATGAATTTGTAAATCCTTATGCTTCTATTAAAAAAATAAAAGTACATTCGTATTAGTTTTTGATAGTTCTATTTAACTTTAAATACCAATTGTAATATGCAAGATTAAGAGTTGAACACTGTCTGGTGTTATTGACCGGAATATCCAGCTCTCTGTATCTGTATCCCACACGGTCAATAGAGCATTATATTTGCCTTTAAGTGCTACCCCACTAGCCAGATATTATGGTTTGTACTGGCAGCCAGTGAAAGATTCTTATATAACTTTTTGTCAGCAATCTACTTAGAAATTACCGTAGTCTATGAAAAAAAAAAAAAATTCTATATCTATAAATCTGAAATTTCTATATTGATTCAAATAACTCTATATGAATTGAGTTCTCTCTATAATGATTTAGTTTATTATTGATTCATATAGCTCTATAATGATTCAGATAACCACTTCTTCATTAAGTTCATTCAGTTAAATTTATAATGATTTAGATAACACTTCAATTAACTCTACAATTATTCAGTTAACTCTTAATTGCTTAAGTTAACTCTATACTGATTAAGTTAACTTTATTGATTCAGGTCTCTATATTGATTCAATTTACTCTTTATTGATTCAGTTAACTCTATTTATTCAATTAACACTTTAATGATTCAATTAATTATATACCTATTCAGTTTACTCTTTATTGATTCAGTTAACTCTATTTATTCAATTAACACTTTAATGATTCAATTAATTATATAGCTATTCAGTTTACTCTTTATTGATTCAGTTAACTCTATTCAATTATCACTTTAATGATTCAGTTAATTAAATATTGATTCAGTTTACTCTTTATTGATTCAGTTAACTCTATTTATTCAATTAACACTTTAATGATTCAATTAATTATATACCTATTCAGTTTACTCTGTATTGATTCAGACAACTCTATAATGATTCAGATAATCACATCTTCATTCAGTTAACTCTATTTTGATTCAGTTAACTCTATTGATTCAGTTAAAGTGACATTCTGCTCATTTTTTCATAGTCAAGTTGAGCTGAATTGATTTGATATTTTAAAAGATTAACTGTTAAAAATGGTGTTTGACCAACAGTTGATATTGGAAAACGTTCAGGATAGAATGATAAATCTGCCTAAAATATAAAAAGACTGCCCCACTCTTTTTATAAAATGAGCGCTAGAGGTAAATTCTAAAAGATATTTACGGAAATTTTATTTGGATCTGTCCATCAATTATTATTATTTATTATTATCATTATTTATTGTTTATGGGAAGTAAATTATTAAATTAAAAGGAATAATATAGCAAAATGAAAACTTATTTTGATATTCATCTGTTCGCTCCCTACATACCCTTGGATGGGCATAATGTCACTTTAACTCTATTGATTCAGATAACTCTATTCATTCAATGAACTATTCATTTAGGTGACTCTTAATTGATTCAATCTACTCTATTGATTCAGTTAATTCTATAATGATTCAGTTAACTCTCATTTACATTTACACACAGGAAAATAATGCATACCTATCACAGTCTTACCCTTTATCTACTGAATTTGACAAATGGACTTGTCAAGCTCCCATTTCTGGAAGTATCCATTATCAATTTTGGGGATATCAAGATGGAAAGTTGGTCCATTGACAGTATAGAGCCTGGTTAGACAGCACAGGGGTCCAGGCTGGCCTGGATCTATACTGGTGACCGAAGCTCAGATCACTTTTGGATTCAGTACATAAAGGGTTTAGTTTTTCTTTCAAAGGAAAAAATATTTATGTTTATTTCCTGTCTGTTGTAAGAAGTTGTAAAAACAAAAATATAGTATACCACACTAACACACATTACAAACCAGTGCTTTAACTTGTAAATTAAGACCAAAACTGCAAAACTACATCCTTTGTCCAACATGAAAATGATGATAAAAGTACCAGGAATGTCTATATAAAGATCACATTTTCAAGAACGCCTGATTAGTCATTGCGTGACCTAAATCAGATATGACTTGTCAAAGATAGATTGATAAAACATTTGCTACAAAATTCACGAGATTCACCAAAATAACTATTGCTTGACCGTCATTATAATACATCAATGTCTTCTCTGTCCACAGACACACTTCTTTCAAACCCCTCCCTTGTAATATCCACCTCAGGCTCTGGCAGGAATGGAATAAACTTTAGCCACTTGGATCTTCTCATCTCTTTTGGCATTGGTGGAATATATAGTTCTGAAGTTTCGATATAGTCTGACTTGTCATTATAATCGGGCTTGCTCCATGCAAGAATTCCTCTCTCCTCTTTGGTCCCTATTATAAAAACATACAAGTTTTTCATTATCTTGGAAAGTTAAACATACAGATGATTGAAATTTCATTCAATCAAGAAAAAGATACATATAATCTTTAATCACGAACTTTAATTAAAACCTGTAATGCAATGCAAGAATTATCACCAATTTCTATGCATAAAATTATTGAGATGCAAATTTAGCAATATCATGTAAGTCAACTCATAATATCACTTTGGTTATACATATTCTTATAAGCCCGACACCTATTTTACTAGTGTAATTTCAAATTTTGCCAAATCTTTGGGACTATTGTTACACTAGCCAACTACAGTTCCTGAATTAACCAGTACTGTTTGAATAATCTAAATAATCATTCTCCAAGTTGATATATTAAATTATTTTGTACATGTATTCTATTTTAAAGGAACTATTTATGCATCCAAAAGGGAGATTTTGACCAAAAAAAGTTATCGTAGATTCTGCTAGGGATTTCAAATTAATTTAACAAAAAATACTAGGTAGTGTTGTATAAAAATGCATAGCCAAGAGTCACAACCCTGAAAGGCAAATTTTACTTCCGCTCAAATATTTTTGATAATTTTATCGTTTTTAAATCTTATAAAGAACTTTTATTGATTTTAATTATTATAAATCAAGAATGGAACTTGCAAGAACTGTAATCACCATGATGTTATGTGTACTACACTTGTGTAGAGCGGTAAGCGAGGACAATTTGTGCGGTGTGTATGTTACCCCACCCACTCATAACTGTTACAGGATCGGAACAGCTGGTCAAGTTACTTTCTACCAGAACTTTATTAGCACATATTTAGAATCAGATAAGAAACATTTACAACCACACAGCTATAGTGCGAGTAGCAAAGATGTTCTACCTGTTTGTCTCTTACTTTGCGGAGATATTCACCCATGTCCTGGGCCAACAGAGACAAACTCTGAATCTTTTCAACACTTTCGTAAAAGAGGTCTTCACTTCATACACTTAAACATTAGAAGTATTCTTCCTAAAATTGATGAATTAAGGGATATAGCAATGAAAACTAGGGCTGCGGTGATTGGTATTACTGAAACCTGGCTGGATGAGTTCGTTTTTGAGTCTGAAATAAACATTCCTGGCTACTCTGTTGTTAGACGTGACAGAAATAGAGAGGGAGGAGGTGTCTGCATTTTTATACGTAATAACTTGATTTTTAATAACAGAAATGATTTACTCACTGATGAAATGGAAGCCCTTTGGATTGAGATTTTACTACCACACTCGAAACCTATTTTATGTGGCGTTATATACAGACCGCCAAAACAATTAACATTCTACACTTTATTTGAGTCTGTGATGTCATCTTTTTCGGAGTTTTCGGAATTTGAAACTATCATCCTTGGGGATTTTAATACTGATGTTTTAAACCGTTCAAGTACTTGTGTTTTAGTGAAATCATTAAATACTATTTTAAGTTTTATGAATTACACCCAGTTAATCTCAGAACCAACAAGATGCACTGTTACATCAGCAACAGCAATTGATTTGATATTAGTATCCGACAACAGCAGGATCTCACAAAGTGGTGTAGTACCTATTGGAATTAGTGACCATTATTTAACCTTTTGTACAAGGAAATTAAGGAGCCTTGACAAAGATTCTACTGATCATAATACAGTAAATTTACGTTCAATGAAAAATTACAGCAAAGTTATTTTCCAGGAAAAATTATCAACTCTTGACTGGATGTCTATTCTATATTGTGATGATGTTATCAAAGCATGGTCTATTTTTAAAAAAATATTTTTGAGTGTTATTGATGAAATTGCTCCAGTGAAGCAAACACGCATGAAAACTCGAACAGAACCTTGGATGAGCAGTGATTTACTTGATTTGATTCAACAGAGAGATAAACTTTGTGAAAAATTAAAAAAATCCCGTAGTGAAGAAGATTTCATACTTTATAAACTAATTAGAAATCAAGTGCAATATCAAATAAAAATGTGTAAAACTGATTTTATCAAACAAAATATTGAAGACCACAGGACTGACTCGAAAAAGTTATGGAAAACATTAAAAGGTTTAGGTGTACCATCAAAAAAAGACTCTTCGTCTTCAAATATAGGTTTAAACATCAATAATAGTTTATGTTTTGATAAATTTTGTGTTGCTGAAAAATTTAATGAATTTTTTACGACTGTTGCTCAAAAGTTAGTTGAAAAACTTCCTACTAGTATGAATAATTTTGGAAGAAACTTTATATTATATTTTTATAGTAAAAAGGGTGTTGTACGTAACAGTTTTTCTTTATCTGTTGTTACTAAGGGAACTGTAATTAAGTACTTAAATAAACTAGGGGCCAATAAAGCTACAGGCTTGGATGGTATACCTGCGCGATTTATAAAGGATAGTGTTCACAACATTGCTGAACCCCTTACTCATATACTTAATTTGTCCATTATTACTGGTATTGTTCCGGATGATCTCAAGTCTGCCCGTGTTGTTCCATTGTATAAAAAAAATAATAAGACTGAACCTGGTAATTATCGACCAGTGTCTATTTTAAGTGTAGTGTCCAAGGTCCTTGAGAGAATTATTTATGACCAAGTAGAGAGTTACTTATCAGAGAAAAACCTACTTTATACCCATCAGTCTGGTTTTAGACATAGATATTCTACTGACACTTGCCTTTTACACCTTACAGATTTCATTAAATTTGAAATGGATAAAGGTAATTATGTTGGTATGGTCCTTTTAGATTTACAAAAGGCGTTCGACACTGTCGATCATGATATTTTACTCATGAAACTTGATGCTATGGGGTTTTCTAGTGATGTTATTCACTGGTTTAGGTCTTACTTATCTAGCCGTACACAAATGGTCAATGTCTCCGGTGTACTTTCATCTAGCGCCAATGTAACTTGTGGGGTACCCCAAGGTTCGATACTTGGCCCTCTCCTATTCTTGATTTATGTTAATGATATGGAGGCTGTGGTTCGTAATAAATTGCTTCTATATGCTGATGACTCAGGTATTTTAGTATCAGGTAAAAATATCCAGTATATTACCTCTCAGCTTACTGATGATCTCAGCAGTGTGAGTAAGTGGCTCACTGATAATAAACTTTCCTTACATCTTGGAAAGACAGAGTCTATTTTATTTGCGTCTAAACCAAGACTTAGGTCATGTGATCAACTAAATATTGTATGTAATGGTACTACAATAACATCCACCAAATCTGTTAAATACTTAGGTGCTGACCTAGATCAATGTCTATCTGGTGAGTCTATAGCCAACCAGGTAATTAAGAAGGCCAATGCAAAACTTAAGTTTTTATATAGAAAAAGTTCATTTTTAAATAGGTATACGAAACAACTTTTAGTTTCTTCATTAATACAATGTCATTTCGATTATGCGTGTGCCTCCTGGTATTTAGGGTTGAGTCAAAATCTAAAAAATAGACTTCAGGCCACACAGAATAAGTTGGTGAGATTTATACTTAATCTCAGTCCCCGTACTCATATAGGGAGGGCTCATTTTGAGGAAGTTGGTTGGTTACCAGTACATCTGAGGGTACATTTCCTTATTCTTGGTCATGTACATAAGATACATAACAATAGTGCACCTAGTTATTTAAATGAGCATTTTCAAATTGCAAATGAGGTACATTCTTACTCCACTCGATTTAGAGATAGTAACAGTTATTCTATTCCAAGAGTTAAGGGTTTCGGTAAGAAAACATTTGTATTTAATGGTTGTCAGGAATGGAACAGGTTACCAACACATCTTAGGTTCATAGCAAGTCGTGATAATTTTAAAAAATCTCTTAAGGAACATTTTATGCAATCAATATCAGTTTAGTCATTTTAATCTAGTCATCTTACCTAGTTTTTATTTATATATTTTTTTATGTTTAGTGCATATTTTAGTAGTACCTATTCATTGTCAAACATATCTGTCATAATAATTATGATTATAATACATGTGTGATAATTTTTGTGATGGAAATACTTATGTGCAATAACTGATATAAGAAATTGTGATTGAATAATTTATGTGCAATACTTAAAAATTAGTAAATATTTTGCCTTTCTGGTGTCATATGATCAATTCTAAGGACCACAATGGAAATAAGTCGGCTTATGCCTTCTTTTTGTGTCATCCTTGGTATTGAATATATGGCATCAACACATGCACTTTCATGTTTACATGTATCTCTTGATGTTGACATTGAATTTGTAGTTGTTTTATGACATGTCTTTTTTACCAGAATAAAACTATCTATCTATAACCCTAGAAAAGATATAAGTCACAAGACCTGATTTAAACAGTGGATACCTTATCCATTTTACTGCTCACCCAATTACTTATCATTATTATAATATCATATGACACAACATCCGCGGTTACGTTGACAGGTACTCTCCTAACTTTACTACATATGAGGACAAGACTTATAAGGAAAATCTATTTTTAGCCTCAGTGACCTTTGCCCTAATCCATGGAAGGTAAGAAAACACTAAATATTCCAAATCCATGGAAGGTAAAATACCACAAAATATCTAAGTTAAAGTCAATAAATAAATAAATGAAGATGCTTTGAGAAATGGTAAGTGTACGGTAACTGTACCAGTCTGCAGAGTTCAATTGGTTAGAGCGCAAAATCTTGATATTGTGGGTTTGATTCCCTGGCTTGCCAACTAAAATGACTATTAAGTCTTTCGGATGAGACTTCTGAATCAAGGTCCCATGTAGTAATGCATAAACACTTGGCAAACTAAAGAACGAGGAGAAGCTTCTAGAATTGGGGCATCTGTCTGCATCTGTATCTTGCACTATCACTCTTAGTGTGACAGAAGAAAAATAATCAACAGCAACAGAATTTACTAGTATGCTCTATTGAAAATTTTGGGAAGCAAAAAATACTGTTAACAAAAAAGAACATACCAGGAACAGTGTTGTCCAAGATAAATGCACACAATGCGCCGGCAAAATTTGCATTGCCAAAAAACATCTTTAAAAAGTTTTTCAATGCCAGATTTTCTGAAAAAGAGAGCATATTCATTTTACTAAACCCTTGCCACACGAAATTTCTAAAAATGGCAAGCCCATCTTTTGATCAGGACATAACTATACACTATTTTTTAATGAAAATTTCAAAATAAATACTGACAGTGCAGACCATGATAAGATGGGCTTTTTAACAATTCTTTTGTAACAAATTGGTACTAAAGTGGTTGCCTAATAGTTCTCCCTATTGCTCTTTTAGCCATAAAGAGAATTTTTTCAGCCATATAGGAAGAGAAGAAATATACTGTTACTTATTGCTTATATATATAGTGCCAATCGAAGGTCTGGAGACAGTCCCCAAAAATATAATAAAATATATTCTAAACCACAAAACTGGTAAATAGCCCAATTCTGTCACATTTCATATTATATAATCAGTTCAATGAAACGCTTTTCTTTATCTTTCGAAGTTTAGTCTTCTTCAGAAAAAATTTATGTTTATAAAATAACAAATGAAGCAACGTCTGTTTAAATTTGTTTTTTTGGGTTTATTTTTTTTGCATTTTAAATTATTAACTACGATAAGGTAAACATATGGTTTATGGGTGATGTTGAAAAGAAGAGGGCACTGTATAAATTAGTACAATTATAGTAAAAAAACCTTACCTGTCTCTATTATTTCTGGATTATTTTCAATGAAATATGGTACCATGATACCAACAAGTAGTGCTAATCCAAGAATTGCTAAATTTCTTGTGCTTTTCAATGAGATTTCAGTTAAATTGGACAGAATAACACCTGAAATTATAGGAAACAAACAAAACATTTGGAAAGTGTTGAATATTGATATATGTGATTGTGTTAGCTTTCTTTTTGCATGTTCGCCTAAAGTCAACATACTATTACTGACTGATTTACTGTCAAAAAAGTTTTCCTTGTAGCATATTCTAGTGTAAATTTCAAGTATTTTTTTATCAGTTTATGGGCAATAACTCCTGAAATATAAGCCATGTCCAAAATAGAATGAAAAAAAACATAAATATACAGCTTTAGTGATTAATATATTCAACAAAGTTTACTGAACTTTTTCAATGTCAAAAACATTTTTCTGAATTTTCAATCAGTTCAGGAGCAACAACTCTGAAAATACTTAGCATTGAAAATTACACATGCCACATTTAACTATCATGGTAGTTTACATGCATGATGCTTTCCAAATCTTCAGAGAAAAATTTCAATTTAACTCAGGGACATTAAAGAACACACTGACAGACAAGCTGATTCCAGTATATATACTACAAATGACATCTTTAAATATAATAATGCTTCAAAAGTGCACAGACATATCTATAAATGTCATGTAAGAAGTGCACATTTCTACCTTTCAACAAAAACACTAAACAAGACCTGTAGCAGAGCATGCAGAGTTATGGGCCTTGAACAGTGACCTCCTATAGTCCTCTGAACAACAGTGTGTAGTTTCAACCGACTTAATAGTAGTTTTGGAGATACCAACTTGCATGCAAAAAATTAACCAAAGTGTGATGCAGATGCTGGGGTGAGTACAAAATTCTCCCTTTTCTTCAAATAGTTGAGAGAAAAAAAAACACAACTTATATACAAACTGAAAATATTACATCAGTAAATTTATTTATCAGTTCAAAAAAGCAAAATCTAAAATGCAAAAACAAATAAAATGTTTCAAAAAATGGAATGTGTTGCTTTTTAATGAGCATAATCTATCAAAATATCAATCAAAAAACTTAGAATATATATAGAAATGGAAACAAAAGAAAGGTGTGAATATATATGACTGAGGAAAATGTCTTGTGGAAAATTTACGGGAAATTTTACCTATAAATACTGCAGTAATAGACATGAGAGCGCCACCTAGCACCGGTTCTGGTATCATGATGAAAACAGCCGATAATTTACCCAACACACCAATCAACATGTATATAACTCCAACCGCTACAAATACCCAACGACTAGCCACCTAAAACAAGAACAATCATAAATAAAGATATCACTAAACATGATTCATATCCCCATCAGCTATCCATGACTATTTGAAAAATTAGTGGTCTGAAGCCAATTTTAAACTGGACCTATATTTTATGATATTTCATCTGTGTAAGAATAATAATTGCAATTAACTGCCTTGTTAAAAGAGTGTATAATAATTTTGTTAACCATTATTTTTATAAATCAGCATAGATTTCTTATTGATAATTGATTTTAATAAAAGTACAGTATGTAAGATCTATTTCAAGTTATGCCAAGTTATTTTTCAAGGCAAGTATTTGACTAAAAAGTCACACTTCTAGGTAGTAGCTTCATTTGATTGCATTAAATATGATGTAGTACATGACCATTTAGTCTCAAACCCTTAAATTAAGCTGACCAAATTTTGATCATGAGTCTGCAGGTTTGATTTCATTTAAACAAAATAAATGTATCCAAGACAGGTTAAGTACCAACCAAAAGAAGAGGGTATTTAAAATAAGTAAAGAAATTTACTAGATATTTTGGATGTTGGTCAATAAGAAGTTAATACATGGCAGAGGAGGGCTGGAAAGTAAAAATGGCCCCTTAAATGTGTAATTACATCAAGGGTTTCAGTTGGATAACAAACTTATTACGCTTTGTAAAGATTCTTATAATGATAAGTAAAGATTCTTATAATGATAAGTAAAGATTGAATATGAACTCAATTATCCTTTATTATAAAACTGGTTAGAAAATAAATTATTGGCCAAAAACCTTGCCAAATATGGACTTAAAGGATTTAAGAAATTATAAAACAAACCTTAGTGAGTCCCATGGCCCCAATATTTCCGGCATAGGTTGTGGTAGCATGCCCACATCCAATTGTACCAGCCAGGAACGTACAAAGTCCCTCTACAGTGAGCCCGCGGTTCACAGCATGACGTGGGGGTGGAGGTACATGGCAAGCACGTGCACATGCAAAATAATCACCTACTGAATCCAGGATAGAAAGAATGGTTGCTAGGAGACAGCCAACCAAAGCTGTGGAACTGAATCCCATCGCACCAAATTGCCCTGAAATAATAAACTCTTTAGAAAATATTGCCCTTCAATTACACAGGTAGATCAAACTGCCCTTAACAACAACAAGAGTTGTCTGTGGAGTATTGTGCGCTCTACTTTTCTCAGTGCTGCAAAGTATGTTCAAAAAGCAAAGTAGGAAAGTGGGCATAACTCTGAAAATCTGCTGGACAGAATTACCTGCCCTTGAGAGTAAACAAATTTTAAAAGGTAAAGTGAATATCTGTGACCATGAGCTCATTAGTCAATCATTTTTGTTTTTTCATAATACCAGGTATGCCATGTCTAAATTAGATATTAAATTGTTCCTTAAATAATGACATAGCTACACATGTGTAATGCATTCTCAAAATTAAGTAAGTAGTTCCCACGAAATAGCTTGCATGAACTATTCTATTTTTAATAGCACTACTCTTTTTAGATTGTAGCAATACTCTTTTTTTTTCTCAACAGCAATATAATTTCAGTTTTGCTCTTCTTTTCCTTTATCGCATTTCCGCACCTTGGTTATTCTCTTTCTTTCGGACAGTAACAAAAGAATGCAAATCATATCAAAAGTTAAAGGAGCTCCACTGAGGTTAAAAAGCCTGTAGCAAAACTTTGAAATTTTTTACATAGATCAACTAAAGCATTTACAATAGAAAAATCTGCACAGTATTAAAAGAAGTATACTCAGAATTTAACTGAAAATCCATTTTGTGCGATTCTTAGTAAAGCCTTTTAACACATTTCTATTTTTGGTCATTTTGCACAATAAAAATTATCATCTGAAAAAAAACAGGATGATGGAATGATCTGATAATTTGCACACAAGTTATAAGTTCAGACCAACATTAAATGGTATACAAATCAAAAAAATATATTTTCAGACACAGCATATCAAAAAAAAAACTTCAGTGGAGTCCCTTTAAAGAATAAAGAAGCACTGATTTAAACAAACCTGGATATGGGAAGTAAAACCATTCTGCTTTATCCAAGACATCTATTCTAGAATCTGTACGCGTATGGTACCGTGGATTGTTAGGATCGTTTGGTACTAAATCATAGGCAGTAATTATTCCACATGCTATCGTCCCAACTATCATGCCGATGAGAATCTAAAATCACATCATTATAAAAAACATGAATCTCTAAATTCATCATGTGATCAATCATTTTTAAACTATTAATCTCTGAGATCATAATGTGATCAAACATTATCAAAACATTAATCTCTAACATGACCATGTGATAAATCATAATTAAAACACTAATCTCTAAAATAATCTGGTGGTCAATCATAATTAAAACACAAATTCTGAAAATCATCACTTCACCAATCACTTTACTGGTGGAGGAAGACCTCAGGTACCCTTCGGTACATTATTTCAGGCACAAACGGGCACCTGAGTAGAACTACCAACATTCCGTAAGCTAGCTGAATAGCTTTCTCACATGCAGAATCCAACAATGCTGCACAGCTTGAACCTTCTGTGGTCAGAGGCAAGTGGTTTGAAGTCAACGACCTTAACCACTGGTCCATGGATGCCCCGGCTTACCAAATTCAATTTTCAACTCGATATCCCAAAAATTGATAATGAACAGTTCCAAAATGGAAACTGGAGAAGTCAATTTAAGAAGCTTGATAAAGGCTAAACATAGGACTGGTGTACATTTTAAACACTAGCACTTCTTACTACATTTTTTTCCTTTCATGGCAGTAAAACAAAAGAGAAATTATTAACTTGTATCTCACATACTTACAGCAAACACTTGATGAAACGGGTACCATATTATGCGAAATCCCTTTTTCCTTGAGCACGCGGGAATAGGTGTCTTCTTACGACCCAAGTATAGAGACAGAAATAGTGTAACGCTGGCTGTTCTGAAGATAGACAAGGCATACGCGTAAGCTAACTTCAGGAAAAAAATAACTTCATTCATAACAGCGAAACTATGTCATTGAAAGAAAACAGTTTCATTGTTAAAATTTAATGTGCCTAATTGCCATTATTTTAAGAACACAACTGATCTGGCACTTTTACCCACATGCTAGATGAAATTAAATGAATCCAGCATGAATAAAATTAACGGAAACACAAGTCAGAGGAGATTTTTGTTGGTTGTTTTTGTTCTTGTCTTAAAAAGCACAAATTGTGACAGTCACTGTAAAAAGAACATGTACTTACATAACTGCAACTATCCAATGTATTATTACAAACTTTGCAGTTGCTTTAATCATGTACAACCCGATTAGCAGAACAGCCGGAATGATTGTCATTGGACCGATAAATCTCAGTAGCACGCCAACGATTCCTGTCGCTCCGACAAATGTGTGAATAGCACCGGCAATCATAAGGGATCCCTGTAACTGTAAGGAAAATCTGAATTAATAGAAAAGGCGACGGGGTGAACAACATTGCCCGAACACTGGGTTGAACTGCATCATTCGTGATCAATCTTAAATATAAGGAACACTTACCTATACATGCGTAATTTTAAGGAACACCTACCAGTACATAACTTTAATAAGAGCCATCCGATTAGCTCAATAGGTAGAGTGTTTGACTAAGAATTGGGCAACCCAGATCAGATTCCAAGACAGTGCAGGTCACTTTCGATGTGATTGATCATGAAATATTTTAATTCACACTGCTTGTACCTCTGCTCTTGTATGTACAGAAGTTATCAGGCAACTAGCACTGCTTGTCTGTTGAAAGGTGGCTGAACTGTGATCTGGTAAGTTCAATGTGGCTTACTGCCATGATTCAAAGTGAAACTTAACAACATCACTACCAAATAACTTTTAAACTATTGCAGTAATACATTTTGTTTGGGGAAAATTCCTTTAAATTGTGTAAATTCAGTAAATTCCAGACCAAAGTTATATAGATAAATTAAAATTATCGTGGAAATGCCAACACTATAACAGAATCCGTTTTAATATTTTGCCTAAACGTGTAGAAAGTGTTGTTCGAAGATAAGTTTCAATGAGTAAAATTTAATTGAATTAAAAAATTACATAAATATATTTTGATGTAAAAGTTTCCCAATAATTATAATCTTTGCCATTAATATAATTATTAATGTATATTAATTCAATTAAAGTTATTGAATTCTTGTTCTTTTTCATTTAAATCATTCAGAGAGTGTGCTATTAAACATTTTTCATTATTTCATAATTTTTCATTATTTTCATAAAATTCAGATCTAAAAAATAAATAAATAACTTAATTAAATTACTTTCTTTCACTGTACATATGACTTTATTTTTACAGAATGGTTTTCTTACCGATGTTACAGCATTAAGAATGATGTCACGGCCTTCATCTGATGTCACATTTGCTGTCACATTCAAAGCAGCAGTTGCCTCCCCTTAAACAAACAAAAAAACAAAAACATGTTAACCTTTAACCTGCTGTATTTCTGAAATGGACTTGTCCAGCTTCCATTTTAGGAACAGTCCATTATCAATTTTAAGTGATATCAAGATAGAAATAAAAGTAAGTCAGCTGACAATACAGAGCCTAGTCAGACAGCATGTTGGCCTATCTGTAAGTTGGCCTATCTGTAATTTGGCCCATCTGTAATTTTTTCCTTGTTGTATCCTTGACACCTTGCTAGAATATGTAATCATTTTTTTGTCACGGTTCAGAACTGTTAACTATTTAGGGGAGAGGATGTGTAAGTGGCCAGATAGCACAGTCGGTAGAGCCACTGTATGGTATTTAGAGTGTCCCGGTTTCACGTCCCGGTCAGGCTGAACATTTTTCTCACCCTGTGAAAATTAAAAAGGGGGATGAATAGTCGAGCAAAAAATGCTCAAGAAAAAAAGTTAAGAACAGAATTGAATTCAGACATTTTTTGATTGAGCGACTGGGCTGAACTATCTGTCTAACTAAGTAGACAGTGCATGATAACATCCTGCTTAGAGTATTTAGGGCCCTTTTTTTTTAGCTATCCAAATATCAGCTAAAGCTGCACGAGTGTAGACCCAAATAAGCATTGCAGTAATAAATGCACATCTGTGCCTAATTGCTGGTTCATTTCTAAAATTTAGCAAAATTGAATATGTTTATAACCATATTATTTTGGTAAGTTAACAGCTGTTATTATGAACTCGGCAAATGCTAGTTTTCCAATTTAATCCCAGGGTCCAAACAAACTTTTACCATTTGAGCTTCACAAGGCACTACTGTTCACAAGGGTCTGATCAACACCAATTGCTTTGCATTAGTTTATTTACCAAGTTTTTACAATAAAAGTTTGTTTGTACCCATGCATTAGATCGGAAAACCTCACATTTACTTAATTCCAGAGTACATGTATCTCTGTTAAGCAAAATTGCCTGACCCTTCTTCTAAATAGACCCATATAACTACCACCCTAAACCTCACACCCTACCACACTATCTAACTTAAAGTAATGAATAATGTATCAATACCAGATGCAACATCTGTTAGAACTACTGTATAAGTGGATATTTCAGCATGTAGAAAATATAGCGAATTTCAAATTCCAGACATTTCACATGTGGAAATATTAGCAAATCACCGATCTCGAAGTAGCGTTAAAGCTGAAAACAGGTTGGAGGGTTTTAATATTCTGTGCCCGAAGAAATTTTAGCCATTTTCGTCAAGTCACGAAATTAGCCAATATTTCTGAGGTGCTAATTTAACCACTTATACAGTATTAATATTTTAAACATGTTACATTTACACTGAAGACAATAACATTTAACATCTTGATGATCTGATCACACTGATTATAGCAATGATAATAATGTCAACTAATACAGCATAAATTTTCTTTTGATCTAGACACATTACAATTCTGATGTCAACAGCTTGAAAGAATGCCAATAATGGGTGTCCGAACAATATATATTTGTATGTACTTTTGTTTTCATTGCTATTGAGGGATATTCCCCATTTCATTCTCTCTCCCATACTTCCTTGGAATTGCAAGGACATTTGGATTACCAAATCACCTACTTGTGAAGAACAAAATACAACTTGAACAAAGCAGAAAGGTATAAGAGTTCGTTAAAATTATGTTTTTGAAAAACTGTGTGGCATTGTTTTAGGGCTTATAAAACAAGCAAATGTCATAAACCAGAACAAGAACTTTCATTAAGTTTAATAGTTTTTTCACCTTTCGATACATATGCCTGAAATCTTGCATTTTTGTTAAAGAATGTCTGTAAATCTTAAAGGGACTCCACTGAGGTTTTTTGACATGATGGGGCTGAAAATATTTTTTCCAGATAAATGTACCATTTGATGTAGGTTTAGACCACTAATCTTTGTGCAAAATTTCATATCATTCGCGCACTTCATGTGTCCAGAATAATTATTCAAATTGTAAAAAAATTGACCTAAGATGAAAAGCGTTTCAACGCTTTTCACTCAAATCGGGCTGAAAAATCATAAAAATACGATTTTCAATTTATTTCAAAGTTAATTTCTTAACTATCTTTGCATATATTTCTGTTTAAAGTGCACCAGCTCATTTATGTAAGAAGTTCAAATGTTATGTTTTTAGGATTTTCAACCTCAGTGGAGTCCCTTTAATATCAAATAGGCGAATTGGACAAAAAGTATCAGTTTCTCTGATTGATTAGAATTAAAATTAGGGAGGGGTTGATTTCAAATGACAATTATCAGAAGCATGTGTGAGCTGACTACCTGTGTCACATTGAGAGCCCATTAGCTTGTCAATGTTAGGATGTAAGATGGTATTCCATTTTTTTAAGTTAGTATTCTAGTACATGTAGGGCTTTAACGATTTTTGGCAGATTTTGATATAGATGTATATGTTGATGAAGATGATCCCATAGATGATCAATAAGGTTCAAAGCAGGCTTTTTAGAAGGTCCATTGCTCTCTGTCATGGTGATGGTGGAATACATGTCAACACCAAAACACTGTACTGGTAGTGCCCATGTTAACCATTCCCTGCTAAATGATTCTACACTGTCTGGAGAGAAATCCTGTCAATATGAGTACAGAGGGGTAACAGCATTCGCTCAGAAGTGATCTTGTAGAGTGGAAGGACTGGTAAAGTCAACAACCTTAAGACTTATGTTTTAAGTTCAAAAAGGTTTATTTTGATTTTGAAATGCTCTGAAATAATCTGGTGCATTTACAAGTGATTTTATACACTTATAACTATAAATAGTAACCAAACCTCTAACCATGATATCGACTGATTATGAGTGTCACATGACCAACTATACGTTTGATGGAAAGACATTAGCATAACTGGCCCACTGAACATTTAAAATTTAAATATAAGTATATTTCTTTATTATGATAATTTTTTTTCCATATTTATTCAGTTTTAAAGGGACACTGCTGAGTATTTTTGACTTGACAGGAGTGGAAGCAAGATTAATGTTCCATTTGATGTAGGTATATGCCAATAACTTGTGTGTGAAATTTCAGATCATTCACTCACTCTGTGTTTTATAGAATAATTATTCTAATTTTGAAAATGAAGAGTTACAATGCTTTTCACTTAAATCAGGCTAAAAATAACACAAAACTACAATTTTCAATTAATTTCTGAGTATATTTCTTAATTAGCTCTTGCATATTTTTTCTATGTGCTCGAGCTGATCTATACTAAGACTATGTAACAAATTCAAATCTTATGTTTTAAGCTTTTGGACCTCAGTGAAGTTTCTTTTAGTGCCTAAGTTGATTTTTGTAAAAAGAAATTAAAGTTTATGTTTTTAGGCTTTTGAATCAGAGAGTTGAGCTCCATAAATATATTTAAATATTCCAGTTTGATATGATATTTGATACCATGTGATTGCAACAAGTACATTTCTAGTGTGACCATAAAAAAAGCTTTTTTTTTTTTTTGCTTTTCCTCTTTTTTTTAAAGAAGCTATCCTTTTATAAAATGCAACATTTTTGTTTCCAATGTTTAATGCATATACATACATGTATATATAACGTACACGGAAGACAATCATGTTAGTTGGTAATTTATGGTTGCTCATACAAAATTTATGTTTGTACACTTCAGTCTGATTTATGATAGAAGATGAAGATTTATTGCCAACAAGCTGCTTTAAAATGTAATCCCATTGCTTTTTATAGCTTTATACAACCAAATATCTAAAAATAGACAGTGCTTTATTTTACCATGGTCATATATTTAGATATTATGTTACTGGTGTAGTTAAAATGCACAAACTACGGGCTCAAGAGAAAGCACTTCTAGTATGTCTCTGAAAGGCACACCTCCAGAAAACACAGATATTGTTTTAAGGAAGGAAAATTTGCCAACATATGAATTAAAATGACTCCACTGAGGTTTAAAAGCCTAAAAACATAACATTTGAATTTCTTACATCAATATGCTGGGGCACTTGAGCTGGGGCACTTTAAACAGAACTGTATGCAAAGAAAGTTAAGAAATATACTTTGAAATAAATTGAAAATCGTATTTTTATGCTTTTCTTTGCCCGAATTTAGTGAAAAATGTTAACGCTTTTCATTTTGGGTCATTTTTTTACAATTTGAATAATTATTCTGGAAAAATGAAGTGTGCGAATAATCTGAAATTAAGCACAAAGATTAGTGGTCTTAACCTAATACAAAATGTAAATTAATCTGTAAAAAATATTTTCAGTCATTTTCATGTCAAAAAACCTCAGTGGAGTCCCTTTAAGTGATTTTTAAACCTAGCCAAAGACACTTATTATCTACAGATTTCACCAAAAACTACGCAGGCATTTCACTTACTTTATTGCTAACAGGGGAGACTTTAGGAAATTGAAGTAGAATTTTGGTGATTAAAATAGTATTTTGGTGATTAAAGTAAAGATTTTGTGATTAAAGTAAAGTTTTGGTGATTAAAGTAGAATTTCGGTGATTAAAATAGAATTTCGGTGATTAAAGTAGTTTATTCTGTCACATGTTGCAAACATTCAAACTTTCCCATATATATTCAATATCTATGCATTTTCTAAACTACATAGATTATACATTTCTGTATATTTTAAGTTTGATTGCATAAAAAAATTGTTTCACTCATCTATAGAGGCATGTTCCTTTAAAGCTAACACTCAGGTAGACTGAAAATGACTGATTACAATGCTTTTAACTTCATGTACAACAGAAAGCTTTCATCATTCATTTATAAATAATATTACTACAATATAATTAACTATACCTGAGGCAGGAACAGTGGTACAGAAAGTTGAATCCACAGTGCCTAGCAACAGAAGTGGGGACAGGTACTCTATAGCTGCCCCCTGGAACAACGGTAACCTGAAATTCAACAGAAATGTGTATTTTATTTCAAAATTTATAATTACATATTGTTTTGAGAATTTTTTATTAAAGATTGAGCATGAAATTGAAAGAAAATTTGATAAACTTTTGATTATAACTTAAAAGACAAAACAATATTAATATAGACATGTTTTGAATTTTTATGATGCTATGCGTTTATGAGCAATAGATATTAGAGTGTGGCTTAACCAACATAAACTATAACAAGCCCATAAAGTCTAATATATATGACTAGTATTGTATAATAACCGGGTGTTGGATAGTAATTTTGTTCTTGCAAGTCATCAGGGGTCTTATTCTATGCCAATTTTACAATTTTTGACAAGGCAAATGAGCCAACTACCTGTGCTTATTTGGGGTAAGTCTACCGTCCTTGATTTATTGTAGATTAAACCTCCTCGATTAGCACTATCTAACCTTAAGTTTTAAAAGAAACAAAACAAGAGGGGGTTTTATTTGAACAAACTTGGTAGAACTAGAAGATGTTTCATGCTCTATATCTAAGCCCTAGTTATTTAGATTTTTTTTTTTAAATTCAATTTATCCTTACATACATATAAGGAAAATCAATGACCCCAAGGGCGGGGCCAATTTTGACCCCAGGGCTTTTACTTTCACAAACTTAGTAGACAGTCACTAGAAGATGTTTCATGCCAAATATCTAATCTGAAGCTCTTTGAGGTTTTTAAAAGATGATTTTTAAAGTTTGTTTTTTCTTTCGGCTGTCATGGCAACCAGAGTTTTACATGGAATTAAATTTGTTGAACATTTTTAAAAGTAACCAACAAAGGAACATTCCTGTGAAGTTTATATGAAATTGGCTGAGTGGTATATGAGGAGATTAAAGCATTTAAAGCACAGGTATAATCTTACAATGTATATTTAGCTCCATGTTTAAAGGGATATTCAGGCAAAATAATGACAAAATATTAAACAGATCTATGTACTCAAATCAGGCTAAGTTGACGTTTCTTGAAGTTTCAGCATAAATTCTGTTTGAATTTTATATATTTTGGGTTTGAAACGTAAAAATATCTATATAATTATGTTGAACAAAATTTAGACGCCAATAAAATCACCAAATAGTTTTAAAACAAGTCAGGTGACTTGAACCAAGCCTTTAAGTTACAATAACAGATATTTTGGATATTGTATGATTGAAACAAGTCTATGTCATTCATTTGAAATGTTCTTTAACGTTTCCAGAGTTCACTTTGACAAATATTGCGAAATCATAGCGATCTAACCTGACCCACGCGGGTCAAGTTAGGAAACCACCATTTTATTCTTTATATGGAAAAAAGTTTTGTTCCATTGACTGTCTAATATATTTATTTTAAGGGCATGTGCAGAATAATGAATGAAAATTTCAAAACTAAGAAATGAAAATTTTGCCTGTGTCTCCAAGTTTACGGACGGACGCCTGTCGAATTGTGATCACAAGAGACTCTTACGGTGCAAAACCAAAGTAAGAACTCACCTGACCCCTATAGTGACCATGAGCAAAGTTGTAAGTCCCGTCATAAACAACGTAGAACTCAATAGCCTCGCTTTGAACTCGCTGTCGTTTGAAGCACATACCACTTCCGCAACCAAAAGTGACACGACTAACTGATGAGCTATTGAGATTATTGCTTGCTATAAAATAGGAAAAAATAATCTGTATGAAAATGATGAATATTATATGTTATTGTTACCTACTTAAGTGAAAACTAGAACTGTGTCCAAAGGACACGGATGCCCCCACTGACATATATAATTATGGTATATAGTGAAAAAAATCAACAAAGGGCCATAATTCTGTTAAATTTGGTCGCAGCAAAAATTCCTTCCTTTACTTCCATCTACACATTAAGGTTGTTCCTCCCTGGAAGTTAAGCAAAATCTGCCATCCGGTTTAAGAGGAGTTGCGTTCACAAGATTTCGGGACGTACGGACAGACGTACGGACGGACAAGTGCAACGCTATATGCCCCTCACTTTGTGGGGGCATAAAAATCACCGATTAAGCTGTACATCAAAATGAATGGGGGTTATATTCGTTAAGCAATCGATCTTAAATACATCCATACACGTTAGTAATTACTGTCATAATAATGATTCACCCAATTTCAACAAGAACGGTTTTGAAATATAATATATATGTAAAAGAGACTGTACATATTATGTGTAATAGCTATTTTACCTTAAAGAATACTCCGTCAGCTTAAAAGTCTTTAGTTAAAGTTGCGGCTGACAAGTTTTATATTGTACAAATCACACAACGCACGAAAATTCGGAATGGACATATACACGAGTGTTAAAAAGAAAACACGCCAGTTCAAGGAAATTTTAAGACAGGTTAAAGCCTTTTACAGCAAAATTGTCCTCCACTGCTTAAACATTCAGACATATATACTTTTAGTGCTCATGCATTAAGTCCATCACTCAAGCATATATGTAACATGTACTTCTATTATTGACCTCCTGCGCTCAAACAAAAGTCTTCATTTATTGGCAATGCTAAATCCCCACCAACGCCCAGCAATATGCCTTGTATTAATTCCCCTTAAGATATACGTATTATACTTATAATTACTACCAATCCGCCACTCCACAATAACCCTGCAACGGCAAGTGCCTATCGTTAATGTCTGTAATCTACGGCACAGAACTATAATTCTTTTCCCCAACAATATAGTCCAGAACTGTAATTATAATAATGTATTTTCCCCCACCCTTCCCTCCTCCCAATCCGCCTTTGCTACGGCATATGCATCCCCTTTACTACGGCATATGCCTATCATTATTGCGCCTATGCTCCGGGTAAATACTCTTTATTATTGCCCCTTTCTCATTTGTTAAGATAAGTTAAAGACGTACCTGAAACCCAAAAAGAAGTATGAGATGGACAGGTGGTCTGTCACTGATTTTATACACGAGCGGATGGTCTACTTCATCATCAGAATCTTCCACTGTCCTTATTTGTTCCAAACACGGAACAGCTGCGCCTGCACATTGGCTGTTCCCGTTTTCAAGCGGCCCTTTGTGGCGCCCCATTCCCTGAATAGGCGCGAATTCCAGTTCTTCCTGAAAATCACAATCAACATTCCGTCTCTTATATCTGGACATATTTACATCTACAGGCTATGAGAAGAAAACTGACGCTTTCAGAATGATGAACCAACCAGATAAGTCATTTATAGTGTTAATATGCCTTATCAAAATAGGTTAAATTTAATACCATGTATCAAAAACAGAATAATGATAGCAGCAGTCAATTTTAAAGCATTGAACTATCATTTTAAACTGCCACCTGTTGTATTTCAAGTGGTACTCGAATCCTGCGTAAACAAACTATTGTATCAGCTATAGTGGACACGGTTACCCGGTTTGAGAACGGAAGGTTATCTAGCGCGAGGGTTATCTAACATGAGTGATTCACAAAAACAAAACCTTAGCCAACCACACGAAACCATAGTTTGAAGGTCATCCAAGGCCATAGGCACCTTGCTTCAGCCGTTATATTGAAGTTTTGCAACCAAGTGCCTTTGACCCCGACGCAACGACACGTTTTTGGACTTAACTTAAGGCAAATCCTCTAAAAAATTAAAGCATGAAAAAATGAAACATTTCAACAGATATGGGCAAAGTTTACAAAGGATGGTCAAAATTTCCGCCGAATATAAATCCTGAGATTTCGAGTTCAACACTGACAGGGCTGATACAACAACTCAAAAGTCAAGCAAAGTTCCCGTGAGTCGCAAGTTTTATGAATAAAAAAAGAGCGCTTCTTACGAAACAGGAAGTCCATCGTAAATTTATAAACAAAAAAAGATCAAAATATTATCAAAAAACGCTTGTGACAAGATTTCAGTGACGACATTTTGTAATTCAGTACTGATTAAGCCTTTGAATAAGAAGTGTCTTTAAAAAGATACTCGGCCGAAGTCAAACTTGCTAACCGCAAACAGATGCGTTTATTGAAGGTCGCCGCCGAAGCCCATATGGGCGACCGTACACTCAAGTCGGGCCATCCTAGAGCGTCCCGCCGAGATTTTCTTCGTCGATTTTTTTCCCAGCTTTATTGGTGGAGGAAACCCCCAGTTTACTTTCCGGATTACAGGATGACAGCAGTAATCCACTTTGAACTTCACAAGCGCACAGTCAAGCAACCGCATCGTTCCTAGAAGTTAACCAGTACCAGTTGCCTTCACGTTCGCAAGAAACCGATCACTTTAGTACATCATGTACAGTGCAAATTACCCTAGAAAGGAGTTCATGGTCAAACGCAGTGAAAATGACCTGTACTGTCCGTGAATCGAACCCGGATCGCCCCATACACAGTCCAACGCTGTACCTATAGAGCTAATCGGACGGTGAGTACACTTATCTAGTCGGACAAGCCTCATACATACAAAGTTAAATTTCAAATTAGCGTCACCTTATTTTTATTATTTTAAGTAGTTTTGTTGTTGATCGGATATGTACAAAAGCGTGTAATGGGACGCTCTTTTGAATATCTAGAGCGATGTCTAATACAGTGACAAAGAAATCTCAATAGCGAGATACGCTATGTCACTTGAATTCATTTAAACTTTACAAAAACTTTTCAAATCTGTAAACAGGTTATCAATTTTAAGAAACAGAAGTATATCGTCTTCAATCTCCCTATTTACATAGATAAAATTACGATGAAAATTTAACTTACCCTTACAAATCTGATATCCATGTAAACATATTTTGATTTATTCGGGGCACGTATACATCTTAAAATTTTAATCAGAATAATGCAATACATCAATTAATTTGTTTCTAATCTAGGTCGTATTTCTTGCTTTGCTTTTGTGTTAGTTGTTATGTCCTTTATTTAAGTTTTGCTCCTATATTAGGGTTTAACTCGTATATTAAGGTTTAGCTCCTATATTGCCATTTAACTTTAACTCCTATATTAGGGTCTAACTCGTATATTATGTTTTACTCCTATATTAGGGTTTAACTCCTATACTAGGTTTTACTCCTATACTAGGGTTTTACTCCTATATAATTTTTCGACTCCTATATTTCAGTTTAACTCCTATATTTCAGTTTAACTCCTATATTATGTTTTACTCCTATATTAGGGTTTTACTCCTATATTAGGTTTTACTCCTATACTAGGGTTTTACTCCTATATCATTTTTCGACTCCTATATTTCAGTTTAACTCCTATATTACGGTTTTACTCCTATATTAGGGTTTAACTCTTATATTATTGTTTGACTCCTATATTTCAGTTTAACTCCTATATTTCAGTTTAACTCCTATATTATGTTTTACTCCTATATTAGGGTTTTACTCCTATATTAGGTTTTACTCCTATACTAGGGTTTTACTCCTATATCATTTTTCGACTCCTATATTTCAGTTTAACTCCTATATTACGGTTTTACTCCTATATTAGGGTTTAACTCTTATATTATTGTTTGACTCCTATATTTCAGTTTAACTCCTATATTAGGGTTTAACTCCTATATTAGGTTTGACTTCTATATTAGGTTTAACTCCTATATCAGGTTTTACTCCTATATTAGGGTTTAACTCTTATATTATTGTTCGACTCCTATATTTCATTTTAACTCCTATATTTCAGTTTAACTCCTATATTATGTTTTACTCCTATATTAGGGTTTAACTCCTATATAAGGTTTTACTCCTACAATAGGGTCTAACTAATATATATTTCGGTTTAAATACGTATAAGGGTTTAACTCCTATATAAGTGTTCAGCTGGTATTTTATGGTTAAGAGATTTAGTCCTCTTTCTGATACACGTATGGGTTTTAGCTCCTGGTTGTACGGTTTTGCTGCTATCCTTCCAGGACTAAGCTATCGTTTTTGGGTTTAGTTTCCGTTGTTTTTTTTCTTGTTGTTGTTGTTTTGTTTTCACTGATGTTCCTCTTTTAACGCGTTCATGTTATTTCTATTAATTGAAAATGGCGTTTATTCTCTGAAAGTAACAATTAGATTCCAAATTTATAAGCATCTGAGATAGAATGCTCTAAAAAATAAACTTTACACCAATAGAAATAAATGAATAAATGTCCATCAATAGGAATAAATGACACATCCACGGGTCTTGAATTCATTTCGCCATAACCGCCAAATAAAAGTGGGCTCGGCGGAATGGGTAATACTTACCAAAAGAAAACCAATAGAAAAAAAAGAAAATACGCTGAATAATGCAATGTTGCAAATGGTACAAAACATTCTTTTAAGAGAAACTAATGACATAATGAATCAAACGCAACATAGATTACGAAAAAGCAAACCTATAAAGCAGAAATAAATTTTATCACCGCTATTAAACTTGCCCTTAATTTATGATTTAAATGAATTGTTGCGTTACATAATGAAACCAGCATGCCAACATAGAAATATTACTTTGTACTTACAACACGTTTTGAAATACTCCGAAGCTCTGCCATGTTTTTTTCTTCCTGACAAGATTTGATTTACACAGAAAACTTCAACACCTTATGTCTTAAGTGTTTCGGTTACTACTGAGATCATAGGTACGCTTACCGCTTACATGCTTATTGAGATAAATAAGTTTACCTTATTTAAATATTTCCAAGGGCACTGTCAAAAAAACTGTGTTATTCAGTAAGACACCCACACACGCTCTCCCTCTTTTTCTATATATATATATACATCAATTTAGTTTTCGTTATTCTTTTATGTTGGCAGATTAACACAATTACACGCTTGTGTCAAATATAATTAAGAACGCATGTCAACCCTATTTTAAAACATCATCCTGTATGTTTAAATTTATAACCAAAACACACATCATATCGCAGGCTAAGTTATAACATGTAGAAAACAGCATTTTTTTTTATCAAATTAAATACGACTGTTAGAAAGAGACAAATGCAACATTCAAATTGTACTCATTTCACATCGTTTCTATCCATAACTTAATGAATGGTAAGACATCGAAAAATTCTTATAATGAATTATCTTTACATGACAGATGGTCGCTTAAATGACAACTGAATGTTCTGAAATAATTAATTTTGAAGAAAACACACCAAAGTCCCATCAAACAGAAATGTCGGGGTATTCAGTAAGTGGTCAGTGAAGTGTCCAGGTTGTCCAACTTTAAGTTAGTCCAGTTTTATCAAGTCCGACTTCAGCTAGCGGTCAGTGAGTGTCCATATAATGTACAGTTTGACCTCGACATTCACAGTTGCTGTTGTTAACGATGGTCAGTAAGTACATTGTCAGAGGTATTCTCGTTGACACGTAACGAGGATGTGCATTTAACTGTTTGAGTTTGAGGCTAGACTATTGAAGTACAGATGCACATGTCCTGAAATATTGCCCCCATTACGTCTGTATACACCAACAAGTATTACCCAGAAAATGAAGTTAATGAAGTATAAATTTCGGTTACTATTAAAACTAGTCAAATCTTTATTTTATTTTACGGGTACAATATAATTGTCACTCGTTCTCCTGTTTATATGTATATTTTTCTGTGTTCCGGTTGTTATATGTTCTCAATTTTGTATTTTATGTCACATGTTCTTATGAACCATGACAGTATTGAATAAATCTTGAAATCTTGAAAAATCTAGGAATCACAGTTCAGACGAGTATTCGGAAAATATTGTTTTATGAAAAATACTCCTTTCTGAACAATAGAGTCCGTGTTTCTTCTTGGTTACACTTTTTTTATCCAAGTGTTGCCTTAACCTTTGAGCTGTTGTCTGACCATCAACGAACGAAAACTAAAATTTTCTTTTTAAATTAAGTGTGACCTTGACCTTTAACCAACAAATCTTGGTTTTCCATGCGACAACGCCTCAATGTGCAACACATTTATGCATACTTCTTTCGAAATCCTTTAATGAATAACAATGTTATGCAAACCATAACCATCTTTTCACAATCATAACCATGACTTTTGACCTTAACCTTTGACATAATTCTTGCGCGCGACACGCAATCTTAATGCGCAATATATTTATCTAAATTTATTTTAAAATCCAACCATGAATTACAGACCTACTGCACTATTATCACAAAAATTCCTTTAAAGATAAGAGTGAACTTGACTTTAAGCTAAACTTTGGGTCTTACTTGCCATGTCATGACTCATGTCATTGACGGGTACCTGAATCATGCGTGCGACGCGTCATCTTGTCCAACAAATTCATGCCAAGTCATTTTAAAACTCAAGGAATGGCGAAATTGTTGATCGGAAACGGCCATCGATCCACTTGAATGAAGGTTTTGGACAATGTGCCACGTTCGTATGCGATTTTTTTTTCAAAATCCATCAATAAATGACTAAGTTATTGGCCGGACACGACCATCTATCTTTTCATAAAATCCATGATCCATGAATTGCAGTCATGAATCGGACAAAAACAATTATAGGACGTTGTCACTTGTTGACGTCATGGGTTTATTAATTTGACCTTTGGACAATTCTACAGCCCCCCCAGAGCAACATTTTTTGTCATTTCAGTAGTAATTTTAGACCATAAGAAGTGCATACACTTATTTCAGACGCGGAATGACATGGTTTTTACTTTTATTAATTATGAATGAAAAGCAGATATGATGTCATGATCTTAAATTGATGGCATAGCGTTTATATCTGCACCTGAAATAGTACAAATATAAACAAAGTTGTTCTACACTTGGGCTGTATCACCTAGTCTTTTTACCCAAGATGACCCATATTCGAACTTGACATAGAAATCATTTAAATCAATCTTGCTGACGAATTCCCAGAATATATTTTACATTAATAGTGTTAACAAGGTTTTACCATATTTGGACTATTGACGCCAGGTGTCAAAACAAAAACCTTTTCTGACCAATTTCTAGGATATTTGGGCTTAAAATATTGCCTCTACCTGTTATATCGGTTTTTCCTTAATTATGGCTGTGTTACCTAGAAATCATAGAAGGCAACCTTTCTGACAAAGTTCCAGTATATTTGAAATGAAAATATTACCTCGAGAGTGTTGACAAGGCTTTTCAAATTTGGACTCTGTGACCTAGTTTTTTTACCCCAGATGACCCGTACCAAATCTTGAGCTAGAGTCATCTAAACGGGTCACAATAGCTTACAATGAGCACGTTGTACTCATGTGAGCGCAATGAAACAAGAGGTTATGCTGGCCCTGAATCGCTCACCAGAAACAACTGTTTTTCAGTATTAGAAATATTTTATCAAATGAGCTTGCCGAAAGGCGAAATCCAGCTCAACTTCAACTTACTCTTCTATTTATATACGTATAGTTTCACGACAATGATTGTTTTTCTTCACAACAATTCTATTGTTACTGTATATTTGTCAAGTATAACATTCTGATTTCCTTTTCATACCGGAGCATTTTTGATAAAATACTTAAGAATGCTGCAGACAAAGTTTCGTTACCATCCGTCAATTAGTTCAGTAGAAGATGTTTAAATGTTTTCTATTTTAAGCTCTAGAGGCCCCTAAAAGGAGCCAAACAAACAAATATGAGCACAAGTGATAAAAGACTAGCTACGAATGCTACAGAAAAAGTTTGGTGATCATCCATCAATTAGTACAGTAGAGGATGATGTTTCTATTTTCAGCTTTAGCGGCCAATCTTATTAATATGAGCAACTCAAGTTATTGAGCGGAAACTGAATTTCTATTTTTAGTAACAGTGACCTTGACCTTGATCACAGACACCTGGGTAGCAATCCCAAACTGCCTCTTGATATAAGCTATCCATACACCAAGTTTAGTGTCAATATGCCAAATCAAACTATTGTTATTAAGCGGATTTTAGTACACTGACTTTGACCTTGATCACAGACACCTGGATAGCAATCCCAAGCTGCCTCTTGATATAAGCTACCAACACACCAAATTACGCGTCAATAGGCCAAAGCAAACTCAAGTTTTTGAGCAGAAACTGAATTTCTATTTTTAGTAACAGTGACCTTGACCTTGAGGTAGCAATTCCTAGCTGCCTCTTGATATAAGCTATCCATACACCAAATTTGGTGCCAATAGGCCAAAGCAAACTTAAGTTATTGAGTTGAAACTGAATTACTATTTTAGTAACAGTGACTTTGACCTTGATCACAGACACCTGGGTAGCAATCCTAAGCTGCCTCTTGATATAAGCTACCTACACACCAAGTTTGGTGTGAATAGGCCAAAGCAAACTGAAGTTATTGAGCGGAAACCAAAAGTTGAAGCCCGCCCGCCTGCCTGCCCGCCGACTTCGGCATAACAATAACCCGGTTTTCGTTACAAACCTGGTTAAAAATTGGGGCCACCGTTCTCATTTTTCGTTTAAAATGTTTCTGTTATCATATTCTAACAACATGCCAAAATTAAAGAAATTCTATTGAACAGTTTTAATTTTGCCTTTACATGCTATATGTCTATATGAAAACTCCCGAAAACGTCTTTAACTCATCAATTTTATAATCACGATTATTACTATCTTAGTGGCAAATGCAAAATCATTTTTATTCGTGGGGAACTAACTTTCGTGGATTTTTGTGGATATGTCAATCCACGAATTTAAGATCCAACAAAATTTCATTTCGTCTGTTGTAAGATTAATTTGCATCCAATTATTACCACGATTTAAGAACCCACGAAAATGTTCTTAGTATCAAACCACGCGAAATTACAAGAATTCACGGAAGACGGCACTGTGATACCTTCAGGGTAGATCTGTTCTGTTTGACAAGACCAGACCTGCGCAGCAAAATCATACGTCATGGCTGATTTTCTGTATTTCTAAAAAGAGATCTGTTACAAACAACAAGAGCGATCAGTAATCACATGTGTCGCCTCATGATGGCCAATTTCATGTTGGGACAAATTTTGTGACAGACGAACAGACAGACGGACAGTGCACAACTAGACTTGGTACTGATCATTCCTGTAAAGTTTGGATGAAATTGCACCAGTAGTTTATGAGGAGTAGTCCGGACAAGCTTTTGCGTATCTGGCAACACACAGAAAAAAAACACCTTTTTATCAAAGGGCCATAACTCGGCCAAAAATCATTCAACCAGAAAACCCGTGCAATATGCGCAAGGACTTGAGCAACATATCAATCCTGTAAAGTTTCATTGAAATTGCATTAGTGGTATAAGAGAAGTAGTCCGGACAAACTTTAAAAATAAAAATTATTAAAGGGCCATAACTCTGACAAAAATCATTGAACCGGAAAATGCTGACAATATGCACAACTACACTTGGTACTGATCATTCCTGTAAAGTTTGGATGAAATTGCACCAGTAGTTTATGAGGAGTAGTCCGGACAAGCTTTTGTGTATCTGGCAACACACAGAAAAAAACACCTTTTTATCAAAGGGCCATAACTCGGACAAAAATCATTCAACCGGAAAACCCGTGCAATATGCGCAAGGACTTGAGCTACAGATCAATCCTGTAAAGTTTCATTGAAATTGCATTAGTGGTATAAGAGAAGTAGTCCGGACAAACTTTAAAATTAAAATTTATTAAAGGGCCATAACTCTGACAAAAATCATTGAACCGGAAAATGCTGACAATATGCACAACTACACTTGGTACTGATCATTCCTGTAAAGTTTGGATGAAATTGCACCAGTAGTTTATGAGGAGTAGTCCGGACAAGCTTTTGTGTATCTGGCAACACACAGAAAAAAAACACCTTTTTATCAAAGGGCCATAACTCGGACAAAAATCATTCAACCGGAAAACCCGTGCAATATGCGCAAGGACTTGAGCTACAGATCAATCCTGTAAAGTTTCATTGAAATTGCATTAGTGGTATAAGAGAAGTAGTCCGGACAAACTTTAAAATTAAAATTTATTAAAGGGCCATAACTCTGACAAAAATCATTGAACGGAAAATGCTGACAATATGCACAACTTACACTTGGTACTGATCATTCCTGTAAAGTTTGGATGAAATTGCACCCAGTAGTTTATGAGGAGTAGTCCGGACAAGCTTTTGTGTATCTGGCAACACACAGAAAAAAAACACCTTTTTATCAAAGGGCCATAACTCGGACAAAAATCATTCAACCGGAAAACCCGTGCAATATGCACAAGGACTTGAGCTACAGATCAATCCTGTAAAGTTTCATTGAAATTGCATTAGTGGTATAAGAGAAGTAGTCCGGACAAACTTTAAAATTAAAATTTATTAAAGGGCCATAACTCTGACAAAAATCATTGAACCGGAAAATGCTGACAATATGCACAACTACACTTGGTACTGATCATTCCTGTAAAGTTTGGATGAAATGCACCAGTAGTTTATGAGGAGTAGTCCGGACAAGTTTTGTGACGGACGGACGGACAGACGGACGTTCTCACAGGACTACTCTATTGTTCTCTCTATTGTTCTTTTTAGCCACACAAAAGAAAATAGCCACATAAAAGCATTACGGAATGAATGACATCTAAGAGAAAGAACAGTTACCTATTGTCCCTCTAGCCACATAATTACTCTCCTGTGAGTGCGGACAGACAGACAGACGGACAGACAGACGCCGGAGAAGTGATCCCTATATGTCGCCACTACTCCGTAGAGGCGACACAATAAAGGGTGCCGTTCCGTCTATCTGGATAAACACCGCGCGGCCCTACAAAAAGGACGTAAACGCCATTTAATTAATCGATTATAGCGTCTATTACGTAAACGTCATGGGATATTTCGCCAACTTTAAATATACATGTCTCAAAAGTCGAGGAGTGAAAGTTTATATATACATTAGTCACGCGAGGCTGGAATAATGTAAACTATTTATTGCTTATTTTTATTGACATTTTAACTTCAAATCTTTTTTATGTAACAGTGCAGCTATGTCAACAAGTAGCGATGCGCATCCTTATTTTAGATCTAGTTCGATTGTGCAGGATTATTGACACACTTTCGATCCGTTCCCGAGACTACTTAGTACTGAGCAATGAGACTCAACGAAATAATGGCTTGGCCCCGACGTGGTTCGAACCGGTGCGGTCAAAAAATGCTAGACAAGTGGTGACCGGACGATACAGTTCGCGATACGGAAGAACGACACACGAATTGGTAAAGAAAAAAACACATGTACATTCAGAAATGTTAAAACTGCTATCTGTTGGTCATTAATAATTAAGTATGCATATAATTTACAGTCAATCACAATATCAGCTGTATTCCCTTTTTCAGCTACTGTTAAAGGCGCAATATGCCTCAAAAATTATATTTTCCCTTCTTTAGAAAGAGCAAACATAGGTTTAGTGCTTATCACCACCGAATAAAAGTGGGAAAATGTAAACAAAGTAGTATTTTGAGTTCCATATAAAAAAACTAAATTACAATAACTACTAATTACCAAAAGGCATCGAAAACAAAATATGGTTCAGATAATTTGCCAATAAGTAACCTTTTTGGAAACTATAACAAAGACACTAGAAAAAATTAAACTTTTGAGAAATAAAAGTAAAACCCTTTCTTGGGCATAATGGGCCTTTAATTGATTTTGAAACTATACATGTTAAAGTAAAAACAAAACATACAAAGAGGTACTTCTGTTTATAATAGTGGCATATGTTACAGCATACAACGTGAACATTTAAAACAAAATCAATCAATCAATTAAACAATTAACATGCCCAATACGCATACATATAAGCCACCGAATGAAAAAGAATTAAGCACGTGGGCATGACATTTTTATTTAAACTAGAACTACCACTGTCATGGCGTGAATACCCCCGCATACCACTTTGTCAGAATCAACAGTGGCCATTTAGAGCTCAAGGACAACCTCCCTGCCAAATCTGAGGTTACTAAGCCAGTGCATTGCTAAGTTATGTATTCTACATGCTTCAAATATGAAAATGTCAAAATCAATACACTGCGGACAGGCAATCTTAAGCAATTGAGGGGAAAAGCTTTTTTTGTCAAGGTCCCTGTGACCTTTACCTTTGACCCGATGACCTCAAAATCAATAGGGGTCACCTTATGGTCATGATCAACCTCCATGCCAAATATGAAGACTGTGGGTCAAAGGAATCTTAAGTTAATGGGCGGACAAACTTTTTGAAGTCAAAGTCCATGTGACCTTGACCTTTGACCCAGTGACCTTAAAATCAATAGGGGTCACCTACTAATCATGACTAACCTCCATGCCAAATATGAAGACTGCGGGTCGAAGGAATCTTAAGTTATTGGGCGGACAAGCTTTTTAAGTCAAGGCCCCTGTGACCTTGACCTTTGACCAAGTGGCCTAAATATCAATAGGGACCATCTACTAATCATGACTTGCCTCCATGCCACATATGAAGACTATGGGTCAAAGGTTTCTTAAGTTATTGGGCGGACAAACTTTTTGAAATCAAAGTCCCTGTGACCTTGACCTTTGACCCAGTGACCTCAAAATCAAAAGGGGTCATCCACTAATCATGAATTACCTTCATGTCAAATATGAAGACTGTGGGTCAAAGGAAACTTAAGTTATTGGGCGGACAAGCTTTTGATAGTCAAGGCCTCTGTGACCTTGACCTTTGACCCGGTGACCTCAAAATCAATACGGGTCATCTACTAATCATGACTAACCTCCATGCCAAATACGAAGACTGTGGGTCAAAGGAATCTTAAGTTATTGGGCTGACAAGCTTTTTGAAGACAATGCCTCTGTGACCTTGACCTTTGACCCGGTGACCTCAAAAGCAATAGGGGTCATCTACTAATCATGACTAACCTCCATGCCAAATACGAAGACTGTGGGTCAAAGGAATCTTAAGTCATTGGACAGACAAGCTTTTTGAAGTCAAGGCCCCTGTGACCTTTGACCCGGTGACCTCAAAAGCAATAGGGGTCATCTACTAATCATGACTAGCCTCCATGCCAAATATGAAGACTGTGGGTCAAAGGAATCTTAAGTTATTGGGCGGACAAGCTTTTTGAAGTCAAGGCCTCTGTGACCTTGACCTTTGACCTGGTGACCTCAAAATCTATAGGGGTCATCTACTTATCATGACTAGCCTCCATGCCAAATATGAAGACTGTGGGTCAAAGGAATCTTAAGTTAATGGGCGGACAAGAAAAAGCCGACGGACAGCCGGACGGCCGGACGGACAAGCTGATTCCAGTATACCCCCCCCCCCTTACAACTTTGTTGTGCGGGGGTGTAAAAACGGTTAAGTAGAATAGATAAAAGATCAAATGCTATATGGCTTATCATCGGCTTAACACAATGAGCTGGCTTATCATCGGCTTAACACAATGAGCATATAAATGTATCATGTTAAAGAGTGAGTCTGAAATTTACAAATACAACTTATTTTGTCTAGTCTGAAATACTGTTACGATAAATTCTGCAGCTTAAGATACGCACTCAAAAATTTTTAAATATGAGTTTTTGACATATACTAGTAAGTTAAAATTCAATTATTGTAATTGGAAATTCCTTTAATACTCACATTTACTAATTACCATATGCTCACAGTTAATCAATTAAATAACATTAATGTACATGTACATTTTATAACAAATTATTACAAAGAAAAAGGTGTGTGTTAGGGATGAGAGTTACAACTTACTTGAGAAAGTGGCAAAAAAAGACAATAAAATGTCTCAACTAAGACCAACTAAGCTTAGCTTTTGTAGAGGTCTAACTTTTACAACAGCATATTCTAAATATTAATTCAGTGTCCCGAAGAATAGAGATTTTAAGGGTTTTTTTCTTTTTAATGTATGTTACAAAAGTACATATGTAACCCTAGAGCAAAACGATCCTATGGCCTAATAAACATCATTTAAACTATTTAGAACTATTTGAGTCCGAGTAAGTAAAAAAAATAGACAGTGAGCTAACCATTATATACAGAAATATTGCAAAAAGATTTTAATAACTGTTTATAAAACAAACTTATTGCGTCATCGCAGAAGAGTTGTTATATTTAAACAAAGTTTTCGCCGCGTTAAAATTTACGACAACTGTAACCAGTGCAATAGACAAAAAAAGGATAATCACAATTTTATTTACCTTATCAGAATCCATTTGTCGTCCTATTGATTTTTTTAAAAATTATTTTTACATATATTAGTAACAAGCTAACACTTTCGCGAATAAAACGTCTTTCTGCAGACTGTGAAAAGTACGTAATGAAAATTTCAATGAAAACGAGTCACTATAAATACAGCAATCTAGTATTTCATAGTGAAAGAAGTAATGTGAGGAATTTTATGTGATAAATGGAAATTCGTTGGCGTTACTTTTTTCCAATAATTAATAGTTAACAACCCATGATATATTTTCAATTGAACGAGTTGTACTGATTGTTCAACTAAGAATGTACTGATTTTTAAACCCAAAAAAGTGACACCAAATATATATATCATATAAAAAATTGTATGGTGTTCCGTACGGGCCATTACCCTATATGAATACATCGTTTATAAACCTTGGAAACGGTAAATAGTCAAACTAGAAATCCTGAATGAAAAACATAAATATTACGACAGCTCGTCATTTTAAAATATTTATTTCTATTGTACTTGGCGATGGGTCCTAAGAGGCCACCGTGACATAGAAACTGAATAGTATTTAATCAAATCGAGAAATGTCCTATTAAGCATTTCATACACTCAGTCAAGTGAAACTATTTTGTAGGAGGAAAAGGCCAAATGATTTTCTATTTTTATCTACGTTTGACCTTAGCAGTCATGGCATGGTATAGGGACGGACACCATACACCAAAACCAGAATGCCACGGTTCATTTAGGATAATTCTATGGATTTGCGCTGAGATCCATAAATAAATATGGAAATCGTCTTAATATGACTGTATATAATCCCTAATACAACTTTGTAAATCCTCAATATGACTATATACATATTTTGACGGGTATTTAAGACTTAAGCTTCTGTAAATTCCAAAGGGAAAAGTCCTAAGTGACCTAGTCCTGTGCAGTCATGTCTAGACAGACGGACAAAGAACAATATCTTAACGTTTTTACAACTGAAATAACATCATTTTATTCAACGACTTTCACTTAATACGTTTAAGCTTTTGGGATTTTGTTAAAATTTTAATTTACACCGGCACTGTGAATGTCATACGGGGACTTTCTAAGGCCTCAGGTGCCCCCTTCGCACGAGCGAGCACCTGTGTAAGACCACCGATCTTCCATTACAAGCTCACTGGATCGAAAAACAAGCAACTTTCACATTTTAGCGAAATATATCCGTTAATAATGTAAAATATCAAGAAAAAAACTTTCATTTTATATATTTTCATAATATCAAAAATACAATTTTTATTTCATGAGAAAAATGTACCAAATTAACTAGTGATTATTGATTTTTTTTATCCATTTTTTAATTTAATCCTTTCGAGCAATTATACGATATATATACCTCTGGTGTTGAATTTCTGTGTATATAATGGTCGAGCTTTAAAAAGCATTTTTTTTAATTTATTTTCGTAACATTTTTTTTCCTCATTATATAGCTCTATTGCCTTTATTTAAACATTGTTTCCTCTCAATACATTGCCAACTGTCTTTATTCGGTTGTCATATGATCCTAATGTTATCTTTTTACATTGTTACACAAAATGTATGCATTGTATTTGAACAAGTGTGGAAAGGAAAACAATATACAGTGAACTCCATTTATAACAATATCGCTTACAACTATATATCGCTTATAACAATATATATCGCTTATAACACTTTACCGCTTATAACGATATATCGCTTATAACGATATACCGCTTGTAACGATATACCGCTTATTATGATATACCGCTTATAACGATACCGCATTAAACGATATTGATTTTATAATGATAAACCGCTTATAACGATATACCGGTTATAACGATATACCGCCTATAGTGTAATGCATGTTCCAACTCATCAATATATGAGAATAGAAAATTTCTTGTACAAAATACATCATAATAAAATATATAAACATTCAAAAATATCAAATATAAGTCTGATTGACACATTCCATAATCAAATAAACGTGTATTAGTCAAATGTGAGCAAAGTTCTGGGTTTCTTTGGGCTTTTTTTTTGTTTTTTGCTATAATTATATAAAAATGTTAACAAAACAAAATGTAAACATTATTTCTATTTCTACATTATTATGAAATTTTGCACTCAACAATCCATTAATCTACATTATATTACAACTCCGATTGCTGCATTGACGTAGCTGCCTTTTCTCTTTTTGACCATTCAATATATAAATAATTATGTCAAAATTTATATTTAATGCAATATTTTGACAAACCTATTATTTCTTTAATGCCCGTGGTTTAAAATGGTTACATTTCAGGCGTTGGCAACATCACATTTGTCCCAACATTATGCTCATTTTACTTTGTCAGATTGACCTGCATTGACTATATATTTCAAAAGATTGACAGTGAAAATGGTAATTGACCGACAGTTGACATTGGAAAATGTTATGGATAAAAGAGAAGAGAACTAATACAACTGTTAAATAAAATATAAAAATACTGCCTAACTCTTTTTTTATAAATTGAAAATTATGTGAAAATTCTGATGCATATTTAAAGAAATTTCCTTAGGATACGTGTGAACTGTTTATCATTCATGCGAAGTAAATTATCAAAGTTTAATGCATAATGGCAAAATGTTAACTTATTTTGACTTTCTCCTGTTCACTCACTTTATCCCTTTTGATGGGTTTAATTTCATTTTAAGAACGACAGTTACTATGATTTCCTGTTTGATATAAAGTAACCTCTATTTTATTTAATGTTATTTAGTAATAATGATATTTTATTGACGAGGCTTTCCATAAAAATATACGAAATGATTGAGGAGGAGTTGGCGTTAAACGGATTGCCTATTTTTAGCTCTCGTGGCAATACAGGAATCATTTTAGCCACCATACCAAGAGGACCATCAAAGGATCAATTTTGTATAGCTTCAATACTACTGACCAAGCCATTAAGGTGGAGACGTTGTTTAAGTAGAAATGCTAACGGCGACCGACGGACACACACTGACCAAAATATGTCACCTTGAGACCACAAATAGTCAGAAAATATCTACCCTCGGGAGGGAAATTACAAGTATAAACCAGTCCATTACCAACAAAAAGGTAGACTGTTTCACGTGTTCTGAGATAAGAAGCAATAAACTGGAAGTTGAAGGTAGAAAAATGTGTACTTTCTATATTCTTGAAATCAAGATTCTAAAGTCATACTGATCATAACATTTCTTTTCTTGTACCAATTTAATAACTTTGGGGCCAATTTGACCAATGGCTCCTGCCAGCCCGTGCCCTGCTTAATATGCTGGTAACCGAGCGTTTTCAGCCTTTGCCATAAGTATATAGAGCCATGCCAGCGTGCAAGAATTTTTGCCCATATGGTCTGTTTCCGGTGGCGAGGGTAAACAAACCCAAACACACATCGTGCAAGACAAAACCTATACAATTGGAGCCTCGATTTTTGTATTTTTGTTTTGAATTTCATTTAAATTTGAATGCAAAGCCTGACAAAGCCATTGCACATGTTCAGCAGGTTATTGGTCAACCATATGTTTTTTGTTTTTGTCTGTAACTATAAACCGAAATTGTCCTGACATTTAGATTGTGTTAAATAACAATATTCATATGTATTGTATATGGAAATTGGAAAGAAAAATAACATAATTATTTACACACAATCCAGTACTTGATAAATATGACCTACTATCATAGAAATCATGTATAAAACACGTATAAAACACGCATGTTTATACAACATCTTGGCAATGGAAAAAAAACCGTGAACATGTATGTAATTGCCACATGTTTGAAATGCAATAAGGCTATTCTGTTTTATCATTTAGTTAAACGTCTGCGTGCGCTTTGGTATGAGCTCCGTTAAGAGCAGAACAAAGTTCTTCAAGTCACAGAAGCGTCGTCAGCAGGAGTACGTTTAATTAAAAAGACATTTTTTTTAATTTGAAATGGTAAACTTAATTATATGTATGGCAGAAATCTATTACAAGGAATTTACTCGTATACTGTTTTCAAAACTAAGTGCCACAAAGCGAATTGCTTGTTATGAATACTAATAGTGTGAAGATTTTATATCAATATTTTAAAGGCCCAATATGCCTCAGAAAGTCCTCTTATTTTTATTTCTCAAACGCTTTTTTAATTTCGGTGTACTTTAATAGTATCCAAAATGTTACTCGCTGGCCAATTTCCCGAACCATTTTTGTTTCATCTGTTGCTTTTTGGCAATAAGTACAATTATAGTGAATAATTATTCTGTATGGAAGTCAAAATACTATTTGTTGACATTTTGCTGCACATGTACTACATGTATTATGACAAATCATTTCACATATATTGCTGCTTTCTCTAGATAACAGGCATCAAACATTCTGTAAAACCATCATTAAAACATTATAAAATTCATGTTTTGCCCCTTTTAAGAAGGAAAAACAATTTCTGAAGCATAATGTGACTTTAAAAAAGGTTCAAACCAAAAGTAAACTTCTTTTCTGTCGACTGTAACCCAACGAATATTCGCGACCAATATGTTTGTATGTACATGTTCATTAATATTGACCGTGTTTAACTTTTCTTAGTTAGATATACATACAGGAAACGAATTAAATGTAACATTATTCCCTTTATGGCTTTGTTAAATATAATAGTTTTTGTATGAATTGAAACATGCTGACCTCTGTAGGTGCCTTTAGGTGCATTTTGCAGTTTACTCGTAAATTGAAAAGAAAGCCGAAAAGAAAATATACATGTATATACAACACTTGCATGCATATAAAAATCTAAAGCATACATGTACGAGTGATATTATAATGTAACTATAAGTATTAATATTTATGTAGTGTCAATATGTCTTTGGAAAAAATGTGTTAAAATTCTATAATTAAAGCATTTGAAAGGTTAAATCATGATTTTGCTACTGTATACTTCAAAAGAAGTCACACATTTGTTAATAATGTCAATAATGTTCAAAAAATAGTGATTTTTTTTCTTTTTGCCAATTGTTTTTTGTTTTGTGTGTGTGTGTGTGTGTTTTCTTGCATATAGTAGCTAGGTATTGCAGCAAATTTTATGTCCCCACGATTCATGTAATGATGGGCATTAAATGAGCCGCGTCATGACAAAACCAACATAGTGGGTTTGCGACCAGCATGGATCCAGACCAGCCTGCACTTCCGCGCAGACTGATCAGGACCCATGCTGTTCGCTATCTGACAGTTTCTCTACTTGTTATATCACGGCTATTGAGAGGAGATGTGTATTCAATTGGCAGAGCATGCAGCGGAACGGCGCCCGACTGAACATTTTTCGCACCCGGTGACATTTGGTGCCTAACGTGCCGTGGGGCCCTGAATGCATATTGCTCAGAGTTTAATGCATATTGCTCTGAAACTCTGAGAAAATCGGGGACGAATTTCAATCTAATGTATAGGGTATGTCAAGGCTCAGAACTGTTCCAGGAAATGCGTGAGCGGATGGATAGCTCAGTCTGTAAAGCCGCAGAACAGTATTCCGAGGGTCCATGGTTCGAGTCCCGGTCAGGCTGCACATTTCCTCCCCTATATAGTGAACATTCTGACCCCGACCATTTTTTAAATGCATCCTGCAAGCGTTGCATAAAAACATTTTTTAAAACTTTAAAAAATTTCCCAAAACAGTACGCCATGACGTCCCAAATTTTTGGGGGAAGAAATCGAAAATCATGTTTGTTTATGTTTGAACACCACTATTTTTTGTTGTTAAAAACCAAAAAATCACTTAACGGAAAGTTTTTCGATGATGTCTCTTAATCCCCCGAAAAAATAAAACTAAATGACTGAAATTTACGTTTTTTTTGGCGAAGCTTTCTTAGCGACTTTTTTTTAAAATTTCCAGTATACAATAAAACGCGCATTACACGTGTGAGTTTATGTTTTATGCTTAAAACATTTTCCCCGTGGATTAGACGTTATTTTAAACAAATTTTAAAGACGACTTAAAAAAGATTCGGGCCAAAACATAACCTTTTTAAATGTAAAATTTGAATAAAAAAAATTTTAAAATTTATTTATACACAGTGGGGTCAGCTGCCAAAAAAGGGTTATCCCTTATATGCGTGGACTTTTTTCTGTTGACTTTTTAAAAAAATTAATAATAATTACACCGGTTCAGAATAGTAGGAAAAGAACAAAACTAATAACGCTATATAAAATATGTACATACCCTAAAAATGCATAATTTAAATCCAGAACAAAAATGAAAGTTTATATAACATAAAACTCGTTTAGATATTGTATTGCCTTTTCTCCCTTCCGCAGATCGATGAACGAATGAATGAATGAACGAACGAAACGACCTTAACCGCTATGTTCTGTGTTATAGTACACTACACGAAAAAATAATCGTGCCATGCTGTAAAAAATTAAACGCTATAAATTAGAAAATAGAGAATGGGTAGATATACAGTGGCATAAATAGGTTCAGTACAGAATTTATAGACCGAGTACTTTTGCGAGACTCTGATCAGTCTAAATACAGTAGGCAAAAAGATTTTCTTTAATTCTTTTATTCGTTTAAATATCAATGGTAGGATACTACGTCATCGCGCACCTGCTAAATGCTCCCACTTGGACCATTTTTTCGTCGACTCGAAGGTAAAATACAATTTTATTATAAGAAAACGTAAGAGTATTAAAGAATCATGTAGCGCACCAAAGAATGGCTATAGTACTTGAGATAATTGTAAAAAAAAGTTTATAGATTTATTGCCTGGTTTAGGCCTGAAAACGGGATAAGTGTTTTTCTCTGAATGCTCCCACTCGGACTTCTCCCGAAACATATATGAAATAAGGTTGAAAACCTTCTTTAAAATTATTTTTAACGTATCGGAACATAAACCGAGTCATGTATACCCATTATTCTTTTATTAGTTTCAAATATTTTCTATTCAAAAGTCAGTCTTTTAAAGGTTTTTTTTTTATGAAAATGGAAAATGCTCCCACTCGGACTCGATTTCAGAGATGCTCCCACTCGGACCCAAATTTATACATTTTGAAAGCACATTGCTTTGTTAGCTTTTATGGATTATTCTCACAATTTTAACACCATTTTGTCAATAACTTCTGTGTTTGGCAACATTAACTTTTTCATTCTTTTTACAGAGATCACTTCTTTGATTCTGTAGAATGACGTCGTTGGGCAGGAACAAGGTGCCATGGCAAAGTTTCAACTGACAGGATCACTATACAAAAAGGTGCACTTGGCTTGTGTTGCATCCGAAGGAATAATTCAAAATTATTGCCAAGAACAAACTAGGACTATAAGACTTTAAATGGGCAGTTTGGATCTCAAGAATAAAGTTTTGTTTAGATGTTAAAAAATTGTGGTGTTTTACAAAGAAGTCATTTTTCATTGTTTAGTAACATACCGGATTAAGATTCTGCTGGACTCGTGCACATTTTAGAGGCCAGCATTTATTCAATAATTGCTGACTTTAATATCTTGTTAATAATTTAAAACCCATTGGTTTGCGTGTTTTGTTAAACTTGTGATTTAGGTTTTTTAAAACAGCATAATGGTACGTTTTATGAACATAAAGAAGTCAATATCTATCGGTTGATTTGAATAGTTTATTAAAGAACAACATGTAAATCATTTTTGTCATGAACTGGTTAAAAAGTCAATGTACTGCCATACTACGGCGTCACAATTATTAACAACTTTGACAATTTTAAGTATGAAAGTTATCATGTGTTCGTATTTTTACCTAAATAAAAAGATAAAAAAATAAGAAAACAAAGTTCATAGTTATTTCTTTATCACAGTCTTTACCATATTTTGGTAATCAAAGATCATGAAAGTTATATTTCAGGCTGTTACCAATTGAAATTGTCTATAAATTAAATGTATTTATATTTTATGGTACTTAAACAATTTTCAAACATAAAGGAATATGTAAAATACGTACTGCAAATGCTTGTCCAAAATATATGTAATCATTAAAATATACATGTATGCATAATGCATTCATTTCCTTTTGAAAGATTCAACTTACACTTAATGGAAAATATATTTCTAATTACCTCCCTTTATGAAATGTAAATTCGGTATTATATTTACAAATAATGCTTTTCGGGAAATACAATATTGATAAATCTTCATTTAAGCATTATATTTATGAATAAAATCATAGAAAAATGATTTCAGCATATTTGAATGACGTTAAAATGATAACAATAATACAAGAAGGAATCACAGACAGCAAAATCCCCCGCCATAAGGAGGAAGTACATTTCAAAGGGGGAAGTAACCCTTACATACGTGTAAAAAATCCAAGTAATGATACTCGTGAAAATTAATGAAAAGTTATAGCCTAGACATAATAAATCATGACAAAAATAACACTCCCATGAAAAAAACAAAGTAAAACAACAAAGAAGCATTAAGTGAACACTTCTGGTCCTTATGCTCTGCTATTCACTTCTATTAAACATGTTCAATATAAAGTTTTCAGTTTATATCTCAAATACCTTTAGAGGTATGGTCCTTGCAAACTAATGATAGTGAATACAAAGAGCAATAACTCCAAAACTGGCGAGTTGTCATTCTTGTTTGCGGTATTTTACTTTATTGAAATCTATCCTCCAGTGGTAAAATTTTCAGATGAATTGATCCTTTATGACACATTGTCCAAAAATTAACGCAAAAAACTGAACAAAAGACAATTACTTCAAAGAACTATTATTCTTGTGTTTTCTAGAGTATTCCTCCTCAATGAGATATATCCACAGTTGGTATCTAAAATATTTGCTCCAGCTTGACCGTGCCAAGATGTCCTGCCATGTGCTTCCTTACGTCGCAATGTGGTTTATACCTTTTCCCATACTGGTCACAAATACAAATACTTTTCTGCAAAACAAAAAACGTTATTATATTTTTAAAATGTATAAACAATTTGTTTCTTATTTAAGCGACTCTTCTAAATGAGGAATTGTTTCAACACAACTTTTTTTTCCCTTATACTAATCCTCTAAGAAGACATATTTACGAGACTGTTTAGTAATTTAAATATTAGCATCGTATTTTAAAAATGCCGTTTCATTGAATTCTTACTGATTATATGAATATATGAATGTGAATATAAAGATATTTTGAAAAAAATAATAATATCTTGAGACAGCAATGTGCTTTCAAAATTTGTATATATTTAGGTCCGAGTGGGAGCATCTCTGAAGTTGAGTCCGAGTGGGAGCATTTTCCATTTTTATAAAAAGAATTAAGAAAAACTGACTTTTTGAATAGAAACATTTGAAACTAATATAAAATAATGGATATACATGACTCGGTTTATGTTCCGGTACGTTAAAAAAAATTTTAAAGAAGGTTTTCAACCTTATTTCATATATGTTTCGGGAGAAGTCCGAGTGGGAGCATTCAGAGAAAAACACTTATCCCGTTTTCAGGCCTAAACCAGGCAATAAATCTATAAACTTTTTTTACAATTATCTCAAGTACTATAGCCATTCTTTGGTACGCTACATGATTTTTTATACTCTTACGTTTTCTTATAATAAAATTGTATTTTACCTTCGAGTCGACGAAAAAAAATGGTCCAAGTGGGAGCATTTAGCAGGTGCGCGATGACGTAGTATCCCCATTAATTATATAACAGGAATTTTTTAGGCGAAAATTTGGGATCTCTTACGTCCCGAATTACCTTCTTCATTTTATAAAATCACTATTCACGCATTCTAACTGTAAAGGGCCTAAATTTGTCTAGGGGTGAGGTATGTCGCAAATATTAATATTTTATAGTGTTTTTAAAATATCGGTATTTTGGAAGAAAAAATAAGTACAGATTTAATTGCATTTTTAATGTCCATTTAAAAAAATAGTTTATTGTAAAACCCAATTTGAATTTAATTTGGAAAAATTGCATGATAAAATCCCCGATAAAACGGTTTTTAGGTGCAGATTTGGGGAAAAAGCCCCCGATACCCCCAATGTTCTACCCTGGGAAAAAATTCCCCAATCCGAACCGGGAAAATTTTTATTCTAAATTTTTTGTACATCGTGCTAGAAAAAAATTTTTTTGTAATAATAATTTATTAAGAAAAAACAAATACCCGGCTTTCGTCACAGACGGAAATATCTAGCTTTAGGATAACCGTTTAACGGAAACGTTACCGGCGTAAACTGTGTACCGTCAGACGGCGAAAGATTCTTAGTCACCGTCATAGAGGCTTATCACGTTAATTTAGTCTATGAAGATTTATCAAACGTTAAAATAGTGCTCGTCATTAAGGCTTATCAAATGTGATTCTAATACCAGTTATTGAGGTTTATCAGAAACATATAGTATTTTAACGTCTCTGGGTTTATAAAACGTTAAATATCATAGTCCTTAAGAAGCACCCGTCATGGAGGTTTATCAAACGTTATGATAGTCCTAAGGAAACATCCGTCATGGACGTTTATTAATAGTTATTATAGTTCCCGCCATGGAGGTTTATCAATAGTTATTGTAGGGAAAGTCATGGGGGTTTATCAATAGTTATTATAATTCCCGTTATGCAGGTTTATCAATAGTTATTATTGTTCCCGTCATGGAGGTTTATCAATAATTATTACTGTTCCTGTCATGGAGGTTTATCAATAGTTATTATAGTTTCCGTCATAGATGTTTATCAATAGTTATTTTAGTTCCCAGTTTCCGTTATGGAGGTTTATCTATAGTTATTATAGTTCCCGTCATGGAGGGTTATCAATGGTTATTATAGTTCCCGTCATGGAGGTTATCAATAGTTATTATAGTTCCCGTTATGGTGGTTATCAATAGTTATCATAGTTTCTGTTTTGGAGGTTTATCAATAGTTATCATAGTTTCTGTTAAGGAGGTTTATCAATAGTTCTTATAGTTCCCGTCATGGAGGGTTATCAATAGTTATTGTAGGGAAGTCATGGGGGTTTATCAAAAGTTATTATAGTTCCCGTTATGGGGTTTATCACTATTATTATAGTTCCCGTCATGGAGGGTTATCAATAGTTATTATAGTTCCCGTTATAGAGGTATATCAAAAGTTATTATAGTTCCCGTCATGGAGATTTATCAATAGTTATTATCAATAGTTATTATAGTTCCCGTTATAGAGGCTTAGCAATAGTTATTATAGTTCCCGTTATGTAAGCTTAGCATTAGTTATTATAGTTCCCGTTATGGAGTTTTATCAATAGTTATCATAGTTCCCGTCATGGAGGTTTATCAATAGTTATTATAGTTCCCGTTATTGAGGTTTATCAATAGTTACTATAGTTCCCGTTATGGAGGTTTATCAATAGTTATTATAGTTCCCGTTATTGAGGTTTATCAATAGTTATTATAGTTCCCGTTATGGAGTTTTATCAATAGTTATCATAGTTCCCGTCATGGAGGTTTATCAATAGTTATTATAGTTCCCGTTATTGAGGTTTATCAATAGTTATTATAGTTCCCGTTATGAGGCTTAGCAATATTTAGTATAGTTCCTGTTATGGAGTTTTATCAATAGTTATCATAGTTCCCGTCATTGAGGTTTATCAAAAGTTTTTATAGTTCCCGACATGGAGGGTTATCAATAGTTGTTAAAGTTTTCGTTGTTCCCGTCATGGAGGTTTATCAATAGTTAATAGTGTTCCCGTCATGGAGGTTTATCAATAGTTATTATTGTTCCCGTCATGGAGGTTTATCAATTAGTTACTGAAGTTACCGTCAAGTAGGTATAACAATATTTATTAAAGTTTCCTCGAACGTTATCATAGTCTAGGACATTTTTATTCTACCACCAGTCTGTGATTTCCATCAAGAATACCTAAAGAGTATATATGCTTTATAGTTTGACACATTATAGTATCTCCAAGTGTGCTTCGCAGCTGTTCGTTCTTTCCCGCCAAACTTCGGATAAGGAAATTGAAATTCGACGGACTCTGCGTGTGTGTAGATACGTTTGTAGCTAAGTGTACAACTTTACAACATGGAAAATAATAAAAAACAGAAAGTCCATATGTTTATTGTATGCCTTGGTTTAATAAAAACTGAAACTGAATATAAGAATTAACCTAATATTCATTTGCTAAACCAGGACAGTGTGTAATATATGTGTACATACATGGTTTTGAAAAGTACAGTAATAAGAGAAATAAAAGATAAAGATCTGAAAAGATGATAGTTTATACCGTAAACAGTTGAGAGTAGAATAACAGCCGGTTGCTACTTTTGACAGGATTTGCACTTGAGTTATTTTTTCGCCTGTTATTTCATTTCTACACGAAAAATACTAATAAGTGCGATATCTTAAATTAACATTTGCGATATTTTAATTAACACATTTTTAAAGGACTAATTTATAAACGCCACCGTTAAATATGCTGTTCTATGGTAAATATTGACAAATAAAACTCAATATCCAAAGAGCTATGAAAATTTCAATCCGATAATTTCGGAAAAAAGTGTGTCCGTGAAACGCTCTAAAACAGATAACAAAAATTATTAAGGTCATGCACGAATCACCAGATTTCAGCACTACATGCACGAATCACCAGGTTTCAGCACTACATGCACGAATCACCAGGGGTTTCAGCACCACATGCACTAATCACAAGGTTTCAGCACTACATGCACGAATCACCACGTTTCACACTACATGCACGAATAATCAGGTTTCAACACTATCTGCACAAATCACCAGGTTTCAGCACTACATGCACGAATAATCAGGTTTCATCACTACATGCACGAATCACCAGGTTTCAGCACTACATGCACGAATCACCAGGTTTCAGCACTACATGCACGAATCACCAGGTTTTAGCACTACATGCACGAATCACCAGGGGTTTCAGCACTACATGAACTAATCACCAGGGGTTTCAGCACCACATGCACGAATCACCAGGTTTCAGCACTACATGCACGAATCATCAGGTTTCACACTACATGCACGAATAATCAGGTTTCAGCACTACATGCACGAATCACCAGGTTTCAGCACTACATGCACGAATCATCAGGTTTCACACTACATGCACGAAAAATCAGGTTTCAGCACTACGTGCGCAAATCACCAGATTTCAGCACTACGTGCGCAAATCAATAGGTTTCAGCACTACATGCACGAATCACCAGGGGTTTAAGCACCACATGCACTAATCACCAGGTTTTAGCACTACATGCACAAATCACCACGTTTCACACTACATGCACGAATAATCAGGTTTCATCACTACATGCACGAATCACCAGGTTTCAGCACTACGTGCACGAATCACCAGGTTTTCAGCACTACGTGCAACAAATCACCAGGTTTCAGCACTAACAGGCACAAATCAGCAAGTTTCAGCACTACGTGCACGAATCACCAGGTTTCAGCACTACATGCACGAATCACAAGGTTTCAGCACTACATGCACGAATCACCAGGTGTCAGCACTACATGCACGAATCACCAGGTTTTAGCACTACATGCACGAATCACCAGGGGTTTCAGCACTACATGCACGAATCACCAGGGGTTTCAGCACCACATGCACGAATCACCAGGTTTCAGGTTTCAGCACTACATGCACGAATCATCATGTTTCACACTACATGCACGAATAATCAGGTTTCAGCACTACATGCACGAATCACCAGGTTTCAGCACTACATGCACGAATCATCAGGTTTAACACTACATGCACGAATAATCAGGTTTCAGCACTACGTGCGCAAATCACCAGATTTCAGCACTACATGCTTTCAGCACTTCGTGCGCAAATCACTAGGTTTCAGCACTACATGCACGAATCACCAGGTGTCAGCATTACATACACGAATCACCAGGTTTCAGCACTACGTGCACGAATCATCAGGTTTCACACTACATGCACGAATAATCAGGTTTCAGCACTACATGCACGAATCACCAGGTTTCAGCACTAAATGCACGAATCACCAGGTTTCAGCACTACGTGCGCAAATCACCAGGTTTCAGCACTACATGCACGAATCACCAGGGGTTTCAGCACCACATGCACGAATCACCAGGTTTCAGCACTACATGCACAAAATCATCAGGTTTCACACTACATGCACGAATAATCAGGTTTCAGCACTACATGCACGAATCACCAGGTTTCAGCACTACATGCACGAATCATCAGGTTTCACACTACATGCACGAATAATCCGGTTCAGCACTACGTGCGCAAATCACTAGGTTTCAGCACTACATGCACGAATCACCAGGGGTTTCAGCACCACATGCACTTATCACCAGGTTTCAGCACTACATGCACGAATCACCACGTTTCACACTACATGCACGAATAATCAGGTTTCAACACTATCTGCACAAATCACCAGGTTTCAGCACTACATGCACGAATAATCAGGTTTCATCACTACATGCACGAATCACAAGGTTTCAGCACTACGTGCACGAATCACCAGGTTTCAGCACTACGTGCACGAATCACCAGGTTTTCAGCACAAACAGGCACGAATCAGCAAGTTTCAGCACTACGTGCACGAATCACCAGGTTTCAGCACTACATGCACGAATCACCAGGTTTCAGCACTACATGCACGAATCACCAGGTTTCAGCACTACATGCACGAATCACCAGGGGTTTCCAGCACCACATGCACGAATCACCAGGTTTCAGCACTACATGCACGAATCATCAGGTTTCACACTACATGCACGAATAATCAGGTTTCAGCACTACATGCACGAATCACCAGGTTTCAGCACTACATGCACGAATCATCAGGTTTCACACTACATGCACGAATAATCAGGTTTCAGCACTACGTGCGCAAATCACCAGATTTCAGCACTACATGCTTTCAGCACTACGTGCGCAAATCACTAGGTTTCAGCACTACATGCACGAATCACCAGGTGTCAGCATTACATACACGAATCACCAGGTTTCAGCACTACGTGCACGAATCATCAGGTTTCACACTACATGCACAAATAATCAGGTTTCAGCACTACATGCACGAATCACCAGGTTTCAGCACTAAATGCACGAATCAGCAGGTTTCAGCACTACGTGCGCAAATCACCAGGTTTCAGCACTACATGCTTTCAGCACTACGTGCGCAAATCGCTAGGTTTCAGCACTACATGCACGAATCACCAGGTGTCAGCATTACATGCACGAATCACCAGGTTTCAGCACTACGTGCGGAAATCACCAGGTTTCAGCACTACATGCACGAATCACCAGGGGTTTCAGCACTACATGCACGAATCACCAGGTTTCAGCAGTACATGCACGAATCACCAGGTTTCACACTACATGCACGAATAATCAGGTTTCAGCACTACATGCACGAATCACCAGGTTTTAGCACTAAATGCACGAATCAGCAGGTTTCAGCACTACGTGCGCAAATCACCAGGTTTCAGCACTACATGCTTTCAGCACTACGTGCGCAAATCACTAGGTTTCAGCACTACATGCACGAATCACAAGGTGTCAGCATTACATGCACGAATCACCAGGTTTCAGCACTACGTGCGCAAATCACCAGGTTTCAGCACTACATGCTTTCAGCACTACGTGCGCAAATCACTAGGTTTCAGCACTACATTCGCGAATCACCAGGTTTCACCGCTACGTGCGCGAATCACCAGGTTTAAGCACTACGTGCGCAAATCACCAGGTTTCAGCACTATGTGCGCAAATCACCAGGTTTCAGCACTACATGCACGAATTACCGGGTTTCAGCAGTACTTGCGCAAATCACCAGGTTTCAGCACTACATGTGCAAATCAACAGGTTTCAGCACTAAATGCACGAATCACCAGGTTTTAGCACTACATGCGCAAATCACCAGGTTTCAGCACTACATGCGCAAATCACCAGGTTTCAGCACTACATGCACAAATCGCCAGGTTTTAGCACTACGTGCACGAATCACCAGGTTTCAGCACTACGTGCACAAATCACCAGGTTTCAGCACTATGTGCACGAATCACCAGGTTTCAGCATTACATGCGTGAATCACCATGCAGGTTGCAGTAGGTTCAATATGTAATGGTCCAAAGTTTTAGCCAGATCGTCCCTCATTTTCCCATGCACATGTTTACGGTGATAGGGCGTTTACCACAATGTTAAAATATCTCACTTCTGACCGAATGGATGTCAAGCCTGCATTCGACAAGAAATATGCACATTATTATCGTTTCATCAAGTTACACCATTTTCATAACATGTTTTTGTACGTATATTTGATGCTTTTCAAAGCTATATTCATCCTTTTAAGAGACAAGACAATTTCTACCGAATACATATGCTAGCGAATTCAAGCCAAATTCACTTTAAACAACATTGAATGTAACTGTCATACACGAATCGACCATACACATATAATATTGGCATGACGTCAGGCACATACTTAGTCTCTGAAATTGATACATATTTCCTTCTTTAGAAAGAGTAAACATGTTTTATTATATTCTTATAATGGATTTAGAGTATGCTAGATACTTAACACATGAAGAAAGAGAATAAGTATGTTGTGCTGAATGTTAGAATATTTGCCATAAAGGACAAAGTTGTATATTGACTTCAACACAAAACACTAGACCACTATCTACGTGCTAAAGGTTAGCAATGAATTAATGCTTAAAGAAGAAATGCCAAACATATGTACATGTACAATAGTGTTTGAAAATGGATGTTTAACAACTGAAGAAAGTAGCGCTGAACATGCAAGTCATGTGTAATAAAGGTAGCAAAATGTTAACAAAGTAGTATTTTGACTTCCATACAAAATAGTTCACTATAAGTATACCAATTGGCGACAGAGCTATAGATGCAAAAGATAGCCCATAAATATGGGAAATGAGTATTACTTTGAAAACTATATCAAGATACCAAAAATTTAAAGTTTTTGAGAAATAAAATAAGAAGCATATCTGAGGCTTAATAGGCCTTAATTGTACATTTACATTTGCATTTTCCAAGAACTACAGTATCTTTATTTAAAATTTATTATTCTACGATATCATTTGAGCCGCGTCATGACAAAACCAACATAGTGTGTTTGCGACCAGCATGGATCCAGACCAGCCTGCGCAGTCTGATCAGGATCCATGCTGTTCGTCTACCAACTCTATTACAAGTAGAGAAACTGATAGCGAACAGCATGGATCCTGATCAGGATGCGCAGTCTGGTCTGGATCCATGTTGGTCGCAAACGCACTATGTTGGTTTTGTCGTAAAACGGCTCATTTTAACAATCAATCACAACTTTTGAATTGTTCCACATGACCATTTAATATATTTCCATTCCATATTGGGCGCTTTAGATATAAATACCCTATATTGGACAGTTGAGTGCGTATGACATTGTCCATGCATATACATCATTGACAGGTTAAAACGTTTTCTGCGGAACTTTAAGAATTATAGACCCTACGGGGGATAATCCAGATTAACTCCGGGTATCAAAATAAACGACATTTTATCCTTTCATCTTTTGTATAATTATTATTTCAACACAATATTCTTTTTAAATATGAATATGTGTGTATTTCTGTGTTGTTTAATAATGTTTTTTTTTATATATCAAACAAATGATTTACCGAAAGCTTTACCAATCACGTATAATACAAGTTTAAATTTCACGTGCCCATCGTATATCGTGCATCAAAAACAAGTTACGTACGTCACTGTGCGATCAAATAAGCTTTATACGAGTAGTCTTTTAGCTTCAATAGAAGACCTGTCAAATGCAGGAAATGAGAAAGATGTTAAATATATTCTTCAAGAATATTTTTGTAATTAAGCATTATGCTGTTCTTATATAAAATGATTTAAAAGCACATGTTGCCTGATATATCAATATTTTCTTTAATTCTTTAGAAAGGTCAGATATATGTTTAATAATATTTTGGTAATTAATTTAGAGCATCTTATGTGTGAGATAATGGTAGAAAGTAGCGTTAAATTGTGAGGCAATGAGTTGTAAAGTACATGTACCTGTAGTACTTTGACTTCCATATAAAATATGAGCCGCGTTATGACAAAACCAACATAGTGGGTTTGCGACCAGCATGGATCCAGACCAGCCTGCGCCTCCGCTCAGTCTGATCAGGATTCATGCTGTTCGCTATCAGTTTCTCTCCTTGTTATAGGGTTTGTAAGCGGACAGCATGGATCCTGATCAGACTGTGCGGATGCGCAGGCTGGTCTGGATCCATGCTGGTCGCAAACCAATTATGTTGGTTTTGTCGTGACACGGCTCAAATGTAAACAAAGTACATGTACCTGTAGTACTTCGACTTCCACATAAAATATTAACGTATTATAATTATACCAGTTGTCAAAGAGCAAAGAATAGAAAGACAGGTCATCTATAATGGCCAATGAGTAATATTTTTTGTAAACTGTTACAAGATACTAAAAATGAAAAAAAGAAAAAAGGTTTTAAGGAATAAATAAACATTACGGGGGCTTAATGGGCCTTTAAGGTTTTTGTAAACGAGTGTATGTGTTATATCTTCCTGCCATGTATATTAGAAAAACACGTTTATGTATGCAGTATATGCTTAATGAGTGGCGATTCGCCCGTTAATGCACAAAATGCAGGCTTCGCTGTCGAGTACGGACCCAAGACATATCACCAGTCATACCCTTAAAGGGTTAATTCGAAACACATAGTGGTTATAATTTACCTCTATGCAATTTCCACGGAGTAAAGAAGATCGCTGTACGGCGGTCAATGAGCACCTAAATGTAAAGTAACCTCACCTAAATGTAAAGTAACCTTTAGTAAGACATTTACGAAAACCAAGAAGCCCAGATAAAGGCTGTTGGTGCCAAGCAAAGGGCATGTCTTTCTGTCACTTCGTACTAGGTGTTCATGCACACAAGCACCCTTCCTCGTCGTATCTGCTTACTTTGTAGGCCCTTTTGGGCTTCCGTCAGGGCATCGGCAGCTGGATCCGTATTAAAAGTTCTGGTGACGATTTCCTAGCTGGGCCTCTCAAAGACGTGCACGTACCGAGGTCATTTGCTCATAAAGAGAGAAATTTTACTGTATGATTAATGAAACAATAAATATGTACATGAAACTCTTGGATATATCTTGTTTCAGAACGTTTTAAGTACTTACTGCTTTAAGTCATCCCAAAATTACTGTTTCCTGTGTGGCATAACTTGAAATCACGTATATTAAAGCCTTAAGTATGATAAATTGTAGTCATCGGTATTGCGTTTTTGCCCTACGCAGAATACGCATGCGCGAAGTGCAACATCCGTTACTCTGGAAAAATTGCCCTGTAAAAAGGTTTATTACGATGAGCTATATGGGCGTTCTAGTTTCACTGTTGTTTTGTCGGACTACTTTCTTCTAAATTCAGCCAAATACACAAAATTTAATTGGAAGACTTTCAAATTGTAATGTCTAAAAAGAGAAAAATATATATAATAAACAGAAAATTCAAGTTTTTTTTCTATAAATACAGGATTTCTTTTCGTCTTGTGATATGAAAATTATCATATTTCATACCACTCGATAAAAATAAATCCCTTTATTTTATAGGGAAAAAAACTTGAAAAACCTCAATTTTGTCCTAGATAACATGCATAAGGTTATGAAATGTCAAAAACATTTGACAGTGAACAGTTTTTCAAAAGTGATTAACAATACATCTATAATTATATATACACAAAATATGGGACTTAAGATGCATTTTAATTAAGTTCCAGATAAAATTATATTGTGAATGAGAACATTTTAACTAACACATACAGGTATTTGATTCATACGGAAGCGTCCTGGTGCCAATTTAACATTTTCTGAAAAAAAAATCCTACGTAGGACTTTATAACTCTCCCTTTATAAGTCTTACGTAGGAAATAAAAAAGCCTAATTAGGAGTTTTTAACTCCTACGTAGGACTTTGTAACTCCTACGTAGGAGATATAAAACCCTAAGTAGGAGTTTTAAAGTCATACGTAGGACTTACAAACTCCTACGTAGGAGTTAAAAAAGCCTAATTAGGAGTTTATAACTCCTACGTAGGACTTTGTAAGTGATAAATTTTCAGAGTATTCGAAATAAGAAAACGGAGTTATACAACATTATAGCTAGTAAAGCGCCGGATGTTATCTTACATTAGTAATCTTCTAGATCCAGAAAATGATAAATCTTCGAAATCCTTTTGGAAATATATAAAGTCTCGTAAACAAGACAGCGTGAACATTGGAACATTGAAAAACAACGGTCAAATCGCCGAATCCGCTAGTCATAAGGCAGAAATGCTTAACAACCAATTTTGTTCAGTATTTACGAAAGAATCTTTGGACAATCTACCAAATAAAGGAATTTCGCCATACTGCTCGATGCCCAAGATAAACGTTACATTAAATGGTGTTGTTAAGTGTATTAACAGACTTAATCCCAAGAAAGCTTCTGGGCCAGATAAAATCATAGTCTAGAAAGAATGTGTAACTGAAATAGCACCAATTATACGGTCTTTATTCCAACAGTCAATTGATAAATCTGAAGTACCATTGGACTGGAAAAACGCTAACATTGTACCAATTTTCAAAAAAGGCGACAGAACCAAACCATCGAACTACCGCCCTGTAAGTTTAACCGCAGTTGTTTCTAAAATGATTGAACATATAATAGTTTCGCAAGTAATGAACCATTTAGACATCAAGAACATTCTTCATGAAAACCAGCATGGGTTCAGGGCTAAACGCTCGTGTGAATCTCAACTTTTATTAACTACAGATGACATTGCTCGTAGTGTTAATCTTGGTCACCAGGTTGATATGGCGGTGCTTGACTTTTCTAAGGCTTTCGATAAAGTGTCACATCAGCGCCTCTCTGTGAAAATGCAATATTATGGTATATGTAATGAAACCAACTTATGGATTAATGAATTCCTTAACGGTCGTTATCAACGAGTAGTAGTAGACGGAGAATCATCAAGACCGTCACTGGTAACATCCGGCGTGCCCAGGCAACCGTGCTTGGTCCTGCATTGTTTTTACTATACATTAACGACATCGCTTCGGATATTAAGTCATCAATTCGCCTATTTGCTGACGATTGTGTAATTTATAGACCCATACTCACCAGTAAAGATCATAATATTTTACAAAAAGACCTGGACACTTTAGTTGATTGGAGTAATATCTGGCAAATGGAATTTAACGTCGATAAATGTGCGACCATGTCAATAACAAATAAACGTAACAAATCTGTATTTGACTACAAAATGAAAAATCAATCACTACATGTTGTTAAAAACCATCCATATCTGGGAGTTGAACTAGCAGATACTCTGAAATACAACCTACACATCGATTCAATCACAGCAAAAGCTTCTAGTACTCTTGGTTTTATCAAACGGAACTTAAAACATTGCCCGACCACAGTAAAAGAAAGAGCTTATCAAACTTTGGTTCGACCTAAACTGGAATATGCGTCACCAATTTGGAATCCCCAACAACTTAATACATCAAAGAAACTTGAACAAATACAACGGAACGCGGCAAGATTCGTCATGAATAAACCATTCAATCGTAACAATCCATCTAGCGTAACATCAATGCTACACGACCTAAAATGGCCAACACTTGAACAACGTCGTCAGTGTGCGGACTTAATTCTCATGTATAAAGTGTTTAATAACCTGGTGGCTGTACCAGTTGAATACCACCCTCAACTATCAACAAGATACACAAACTCGGTAAAGTTCGTCACTTATCACTGCAGACTTAATGCGTACAAGCATTCATTCTTTCCAAGAACTGTACCTTATTGGAACAACCTACCAGCTAACATCACAACTGTGGACAACTTGGACAGTTTTAAAACTGCTGTCCAGTCTTACGTATTTGTGTAAATTATTAAACATCGTGTATAGTGTACAAACATGTTGGATTTTACTTCACATTACGTTTTCACATTATTTTAACTCGAACGCCTGGTGCCGCACATGGGGGACAGGTTTTTAGCCCACGTTTTATGGAGCACAATTCACATCACCGCTCGTCGCTGATGTCTGCACAGCGGATTTACAGACGAGTTCATCATAGAAGTAGAAGTAGGAGTTATAAACTCTTAATTAGGCTTTTTTAACTCCTACGTAGGAGTTGTAAAGTCCTACGTAGGAGTTATAAACTCTAATTAGGCTTTTTTAACTCCTACGTAGGAGTTATAAAGTCCTAAGTAGGAGTTTGTAAGTCCTACGTAGGACTTTAAAACTCCTAATTAGGTTTTTATAAGTCCTACGTAGGAGTTATAAAGTCCTACGTAGGAGTTACAAAGTCCTACGTAGGAGTTATAAACTCCTAATTAGGCTTTTTATCTCCTACGTAGGAGTTATAAAGTCCTACGTAGGAGTTTGTATATAAGTCCTACGTAGGAGTTACAAACTCCTAGTTAGGCTTTTTTATCTCCTACGTAGGAGTTATAAAGTCCTACGTAGGACTTATGAACTCCTACGTAGGTCTTATAAACTCCTACGTAGGAGTTATAAAAACCTACGTAGGACTTTATAAGTCCTACGTAGGAGTTAAAAACTCCTAATTAGGCTTTTTAATCTCCTACGTACATGAGTTTGTTTTTTTATAGAACATTATGAATTGGCACCAGGGCGTTTCCGTAGATTTATCTTTACACTTTGGACATAATGTGTCTTACATAAATGCTATCTAGATTATTATTTATGTAATAGATATACCATTGCTGCGTTGACGATTTCTGGGTTTGCGTAAATTATACCATAATAACGTGACCTTTCTTATGCCTTAACCTCACGAGACGAAGTCGAGTGAGGTTGCATAGGAAAGGTCACGTGATTATGGTATAATTTACGCATCCAGAAATCGTCAACGCACCAATGGTGTATCTGTTTTAACCTATAGCTCCGCCCAGAAACACTTACTCCTTCGATCTTCAAAACTGAAAATTATACCATAGTCTGGGTATGGTATAATTTACGGTTATTGGAAATTATACTTGGAAGAATTTTAGATAAGAAGCGCTGAAGAGCTATAGGTTACAGTGTGGCAATACCACGTGACATTAACGTCATTTTCGGCATCATTTCCAAGACAAATGTTGCTCGATTCGGAAAAGAAAATAGCCGTAAATATTTTATTTCTGTACCAATTTCTTTGGGATATGCACCAGTCTACGGGGAAAATTATAAGCTTTCCACAGAATATTGGATCATCGTCAGTTTATAAGCCGTTTTATCAAACACTTTGCATAACCTTGGAAGTTATTTGTATTAGAGCGGGCTTCAGTTGCAAGCTATTTCGTTTTCTGGCGTTATCTGGTCTACGTCGTGATTAAAAAGTCAGGTTTACATCAACCGGGAGTACGGAAGGCAAAACTCTACCTAAATATGTTCATATTTTTATTATGAATGACATAAATCTTAAATTTTTCTTCAATTGTCAATTCTGGCACCAGTTCCAAGTCGAAAAAAAGGACTACAGTTTAAAGCAGATTTTAGAATCCGTTGCAAATGCAAAGCAACATGCCTACCGTTCTCTTTCTACAATTTAGTTTTTCGTTGTTGATCTTTCACAGAGAGATTGTGAAAAAACTGATTGTTCCTTAAAGCAATAACACTTACTTGTATCGCAATAGCGCACGTCCAATCACGTAGATTTAGTCCTGTCGGAAAATAATATTTTGGTTTCGTTTTGAAGATGTTTAAAGTATTGCTTATTTTATCCTATGTATTAAAATGTGTTTTATTCTATTTCACAATGGCGAAATTTCACAATGGCGAAATTGATAAGAAATATATGTGCTCTCAGTGAGAGAAAGAGTTAAAATAAAAAAAAAACACGTTTGTATGCTATACACTTTAACGCGAGTGTTGTAAAGCTAAAGGTATTTTTCAGTTTATTTTTGTAAAGAGTAACTGACAAACACTGACACTCGTGAATGTGACGAATAGGTTCTTCTGTCCTCAAAAGAGAGACTTTTAAAAGGTATATATGTTTTCTGGAATTGTTGTATACATAATAAATTTCTATAGAGTTTGATAAACGTAATCACAATTTGAACTTGGAACTTTGCCGTGTAAATCTGATAGTATTGTTACTTAGTTGCATTACTTGTGATTCTCTATTTATAAAAAAAGACCCAAAATTGACATGAATAAGAACGAGAATGGACGCCATGTCGAGTAAACAAAGTAGAAAATAGTAAACAGATAAATGATTTTACAAACTAACAGCCATCGATCACAGTCAAATTTCTTGAAACAAAACATTCAAAAAGACGGCAATAACAATGATTATCAATAATTATATAAATATTCACATTAACATCTGTAAATGCAACATCGGCAAGATCTATGACTGGGGTCTGTTGGACCGTATTTGGTACAAAAACGAATATGGTACAAATGTACCATATTCGGTCGAATATGGTACAAATGTACCATATTCGGACCGAATATGGTACAATTTTCGACCGAATATGGTACAAACATTGTACCATATTCGGTTGGAATAAGTTTTTCTATGCTCGCCAAAACGTATTTGGTACATACCAAAAAAACTCATAAAATGAAAATGGCCTACGTATATGGTACATAAATTATGTATTTCTTAATAAATGAAATAGTCTGCCGATGTGTAAACTTTTTTTCAAACTCAAATTCATTGTATTAACCTAATAGTGGAAGTGACAAAAGTATCATCATCATCATCATCATCATCATCGTCGTCGTCGTCGTCGTCGTCGTCGTCGTCGTAACTAGCAGTAACAGAAACAGCTAACCTAACCACACTTTACATGGATTTTGCTGGTTGTGTAACTGTTTCGCCGGCTAGCTCAGTCGGTTGCGCGTCAGATTGGCACGCAGGCGGCCTGGGTTCGATTCCCGGGCGGGCCAGATACTTTCGTGGAGATTGGTCACGAAATGATTTCTACGGCCATTCTTCCCCCTACCGCTGTTTCAAGTAGGGCAGTTGTCAATTACTGGCGAATGTATCTGCTTAGTACTGGTTACTAAGTACTAGTACTCTAAGACTAGAGACGTGCTTGCTCCAGGTAACTCTGTAAAAGTTTGAGGATTATCGCATTTTGGTTATGTTCATAGAGTGTGAACTTGTAAGGGTAAAGGTAGGCGAGCAAATCCATGAAGCGCGCCAGCGCTTCTTGGAAAATTTGATCGTTTAATACCCCTCGGTATTAATGCTTATATTTTAATACATTTTAATAATAATTGGTAGGTTTTGTCCAGATATGATTGCTTTAAGCAAACGTCGTTGCAGGAATGTCGACGTCGCATTCGATTGGTCGAATGACGTCGCGTCAGCCATATTAATGATTTCGTGCATTGTTTGGGTCAATCTAAAACTTCTGACAAGAAAATATTGCATGAGAAAATCCGAAAAATAAACAAGAAATTGGGCCGAAAAAATAACTAACGAAATTCATATTTCATGCATTTGCAGTTGTTTTACGATAGAATTTCTTCGATATAATTCAATATCCTTTGGTCAGTAGTTTTAGATTGACCCAAACAATTCACAAGATCATTAATAGCAATTTTCAAATTTTCAAAACTTTTTTTTTCGAAAGTGTATTTTCACCAAAACACGATTTAAGAGATTTTGAGCTCTTTTAAATGAATATATCTCTCCAAAAATAAGGATGTTTGACTGGCTGCTTTAGACAGGTGTGACTGTATTCCTAAACATTAGGCGAAAAGAAAAAAATTGTCTGGTTCCGGTGACCCGACCCTACCTATTTTTTTCGCCCGACCCTAAACTTTTTTTTATTTGAATACGAAAAAATTGGTCCGATTTTTTACTCAATATTCAAGAGAATTGTAAAGAACGTTTTTAAAGCGTTCATGTAAACATTCTAAAAATAAAACAAAACTTAATAATTTTAGTTTAAGTTTTGAATCTATAATATGTTGTCTTGATTAAGGGAAAGTAAATTTTGAAAATAGAAATACATTGTATGTGTCAATTATTTGAATTTGAAACATTGGATATTCAATCTTTTTTGGTTGGTAAGCAGATGTGTGCGTTAGAGTGTTGGTTATTTTCTGGAACAGGAGTTGTTAGCTTTAATATAATGAACTATCAAACCCAAAACCATTTGATTTAAAGACTGAAATAGCACAGTATGAGTTTTAGATGAAACAGTCTTTTATTTACTGGGTTTATTACCAGTCCCCTCTAGATCTTGTGGCAAGGTTCGAATCAAAACCTCATATTTTTAAATAAATGTACGAATTTGCACAGCACTAAAGCATTCAACGTAAAGCATTCCCTGCGACTTCTTTTTACGCTGATATTCAGTCAATTTAAAATGTTCTACAACCCATGATTTTGCCATATAATTGCATAAATACTGTACTAGTCATAGCAAGCACCGAAAATGGTCTCGTTTATAGCGAATTATATTTTCAAAATATAACACGTACAGAAAGAAACAATTATTAAACCTATAGGGTTAAATGTGCATAAAAAACTCCTCCAGCTTGCACACTATGCATGTTTACAGTACATAAAAAGCTTAGTGTTGCACGCACAGAAGACTTTAATCACACAAAATATACATTAAAATAACGTTATTATATCACCTTTCACTCAGCATCAGTAAAAATAAATAAATAAATAAAATAAAAAGAAATGCCGACCTACCCTACCTACTTTTTGGGGGCATGTCACCGGAACCAGACATAATGTTTTATTTGGCCTTACTTTGTAAAGTTGATTTGTCGTTCCGACGTCATATTGCTGAGAAGCCGACAAAGCTTTGAAGTTTCCGATTTTTTCTTTGATGTAATTGATGATGATGACAATGGTGATGATGATTGGGGTTTGATGATTGTGATGATGATAACTGCGATGTTTATCGGCCGATGATAATGATTATAATGATGATGATGAAAAAAGTTTTTTATTATGTTGACGCCAATGATTACCGGCCGCCGATGATGATGATTATGATGATGATGATGATGCTGATGATGATGATGATGATGATGAGATGACGATGATGATTATTTTCATGATGGTATTGAAGACGTTGATGCAAATTGTAGTTATGATGATGATGATGATGATGATGATGGTGATGATGATGGTGATGGTGATGATGATGATGATGATGATGGTGATGATGATGAGATAACGATGATGATGATGATGATGATGATGATGACGATGATGAGTGTGTACCATATTCGGAACGAATGTGGTACATTTTTCATCCGAATATGGTACAAGTTTGTACCATATTTGGTCAGGCATTTTACCCCAAAACTGCAGATACGTATATGGTACAATTAGACAGTTGTACCATATTCGGCCGAATATGGTACAAATTTGTACCATATTCGTTTTTGTACCAAATACGGTCCGACAGGGTCCATATGCCATTGATGCGTCCATTGAATACATGGTCAAAAAGTGTGTAAGCATTGATAAGAATATTCACAATTAAGACCACCCCGCAATTAAGACCACTTTGGTCCAGTCCCGATGGTGGTCTTAATTGAGGGTTTTTACTGTAATTGATAGCTAACATAAGCTTAGTAAAATTACGATTACATTTGAAGAGTATATTCAATTTTTATACTTCAACTGTCAAATGACTTACTTCTTTATTTACATATCAGATGATTCACTTATTTAGTATATGCGTCATGTTTATCATGTTTTAGATTTTAATGTATGGTCCTTTTTTATATCTTAGAATGCTACAAAAAGCCTGTTGAGGACATCTGCAGGTCACGCCGCGTGCAATAATTCATGCATTTATAGCCAATGACCACATCGATAAGAAATAGTCCCAAATAGCCCTATCGTTTTTATTCAGTTGAAAGAGACATTATTGTTAAAAAGTTCTACTCGATTTAAATGTGTTCAAACCATAAATATTCCGTTCCCTTCCTCTCTTTACAATGTATATTGGTGAGCTCTCTGATAAAGCTGAGTTGACTGATATAATTAACTAAATTTGTCAGATATGCAGTTTATCAACAGAAATAAATGCAATTATAAAATAGATAGTGTTTAATAGTGTGTTTAATTGTGTTCTTAAGTGAACGAAGTTATATCCAGTTCACGAAAAACGGTTACCGTGGGTATGAAAACAGGATGTAAAAACATTTTTATCAACGAGTGCCACTGTGTTCTGTCATACACGTTCATTGGACAGACTAGCTTAGTCAATCTGAGCCTGCAACATTTTCAATTTTGCCGTTTTTGGCGATATTTAGGGTTTTTGTTTTCAATTCCACGTTTAGTATTGCTACATGACACAAATAGATTTTTCATAATCATTACCGTGAAAGAACAATGATTAAAGAGCAAATCAATTTCTTTACAAATGCAGACAACAATTTTACGACTTTTAAAATCACTTTTAGCGCAGCGAGTAAAAATCATTTAAATATTCATTTGTGTTTATGTAAATCGTATAGTAAATACACTGTTTTTCATGGTTAACATAATTATAGAAAGAGAACGGTAAGCATGTTCCTTTGCATTTGCAACGGATTCTAAAATCTGCTTTAAACTGTAGTCCTTTTTTTTTCGACTTGGAACTGGTGCCAGAATTGACAATTGAAGAAAAATTTAAGATTTATGTCATTCATAATAAAAATATGAACATATTTAGGTATAGTTTTGCCTTCCGTACTCCCGGTTGGTGTAAACCTGACTTTTTAATCATGACGTAGACCAGATAACGCAAGAAAACGAAATAGCTTGCAACTGAATTCCGCTCTAATACAAGCAACTTCCAAGGTTATGCAAAGTGTTTGATAAAACGGCTTATAAACTGACAAAGATCCAATATTCTGTGGAAAGCTTATAATTTTCCCCGTAGACTGGTGCATATCCCAAAAAAATTGGTTCAGAAATAAAATATTTACGGCTATTTTCTTTTCCGAATCGAGCAACATTTGTCTTGGAAATGATGCCGAAAATGACGTCAATGTCACGTGGTATTGCCACACTGGGTTAACATATGTTAAAACAGATACACCATTGGTGCGTTGACGATTTCTGGGTTTGCTTAAATTATACCATAATCACGTGACCTTTCTTATGCAACCTCACTCGACTTTGTCTCGTGAGGTTAAGGCATAAGAAAGGTCACGTGATTATGGTATAATTTACGCAAACCCAGAAATCGTCAACGCAGCAATGGTATATCTATTACATAAAGAGGTATCTATTATCACGGATTTATATTACATGTAATATAAATCCGTGCTATTATAATCTAAATTTAGGGGTTTAGAAAATCATGCCGTACAGGAGAATGAGTTATTTGATTTTTGAAATAATAATTTTGCAGAATAATTTAAAGCCAGTTTTAAAATTTCAAGTTGAGTGGTCAAAGCTTTTCATTACAGATTTTGATTTATAGATCTAAATGTTATAACGAGTTGAAAATTTTGAGAAAATAAACTTTTTACGAATATAATTTTCAAGCAAGTATACAGTATGAAAATTATGACACCAATTCTTTGCTTCACATGTTGTTGAAGCATCTACAGTTCATTATAGACGAAAAGGTATCTGACGATAGTATTTTCACTTCCAATTAAAATGGTGTGAATAGTGATTGAATTTATTAAAATTAAACTAAATTTAGATGGGGTGTTGTTTACGAAGGGGAACAACTCGTGCGAGCTTATTGCTAGTATATTATTTCGTTTAAAATGACGCATTGTAAACAGTCGTAAACTAGAATCAACCTTCATCGCGTAACGCATTCCATTGATTTCTTTTGTAAAGGGGACGACATATCAGTTATTTTGGATCATATAAAATTTGCTATATTCCTGCTCTATCCTTACATTGATCTCCATTGAAACGCTTCTGGATGTTCAAAGAAAGATAGAGTGTAAGTATTTATAGCAAATTATGACTTCATGGTCGGGTATAACCTGTCCTAGCGATTGTAAATAATAATTTGTTCGACGTCGTCTGTTTCAGTATGAAACGGAAATGGCGGCAAAAATGAAACATCTACGTAAATATCGACAGGATGCAATCAGCATATTATTTTCATCAGACGATCTGAATTAAAATAACAATTAGTGCCTTAAATTCTTTTCTGTTTTTCTTCAGAAACTGTCGACTAACTTGGAAATTAAAGTGCTGGAGCATTTTTTTTTACATGTCATGTATCGACGAATATCCTATGACCCATTTTTCATGTGTTTAGACTACAAAAATAACATTAACCTTCAGTCTTGTATCAACCTAAAAGTAAAAGGTTTCGATGATGTAAGGGATCAATAAATTACGAAACATGCATTATGAATGTGTCCGTATTTTGGGTCACATATTTGCTGTAAAAATGAAAGTAGAGATCTTCTTTGATGACATCCTGGATCATTTTTGATAGGGTACTATAAATGGTCTAATCAGTTTGTTTGACATGACCTATGACTGTTAATTTGATTGGTCAAATGTTTGGACGAGGTAATAAGTTGTAATAGCTTGATTGGTCAACTGATTGGATTATCTCTAGTAAGTGATGTCAATAATTTTGTCAAAGACAACAGGGGCAAATTCATGTGTCATCAAGGCATAATGTGACATGTGATAAATCCCATTTATATCAAATTAAATCTATAGCAGATAAACTGTTAATAAATATTCTTAGTATTTAATTGAGACAGTATTTAATAAACATAATAAAGTTAATAACTTTTAGGACAGTTTTCAAAAAAATATCCTAATTGTTTTTTATAATAGTTTTGTATGCTCAAGTTAGTTTTCAGTAAGAAATGGCATTTATAATGTTGTATTTGATATCAATAAATTAGCCAAAGAGAACAAAAATGTTATATTTCATTTAGATTGATCAATTTATCTTTTTAGATTATTTTGAACAGTTTAAACTTAATTGTAATTGAATCAAACTGTAAACAGGGGAGACAAAAAAAATCTGTTTGAAATGCAGCAGGGGCGTAGCTAGGGGTTGATAAATTATACGCAAAGCGAGGCACGAAGTGTCGAGAGGGGGAGCGTGCGGGAGGGGGTGTGGTGTCCCCCTCCCGCTGGTGGGGGTACGGGGGTCTCCCCCGGAAAATTTTGAAAAATTAGATGTTAAATCGTTGGCTCTGGCATGTCTTGAAGCACCTTTTGCACGTAAAGCATGAAGCATTTTTATGTCATTTTCCCCCCATAAATTGATAAACATATAGCTGCTCGTTTTACTTTTTAACTTATTTCATTATAACTTCGAACAGATTTGTGAAGAAAAAAGGCAGTGTACGCCTCAAGTTTTCTAGTTTTCTTATTTTACACATGCATATAAACATACACAACAATTTTTCCATGTGAAGTTTGATTAAGGATGCAGATCATGAAATTGGTAAATATGTATGAATGTCCGTTCAATTGTAAAACGCATTAAACCAGATAACAAGTTTTTTTTAGCTTTTCTCATCAAATCAGTTTGGTAAGAACGGCTTTTCTCTTAAGCCTTCAGACTTATTTATCCAAGTGTATGTATTATTTCCAAATGCACAAGAAAAATTATATACTCTGAGAATACTTCTATTCCATTGTAAGAAAGTAGGGAAATTAACAGATACAACGAGATATTAAATGGTCTAATGATCACTCCATAGGTTTCCTCAGGCGGTGATGAGAAAGTAACGAACTTACTCGTATAGATATACATTATATTTTGTTGCCCACAAAAAATATGGCCTCAATGATGACTGCTAACGCCTCCCTGTTCTTTTGTACTTTCTGCCATTAAGCCGTTGATACGGACTCGACCATATTCTGCTCTTCCTTCCTGCAGATGCGTACAAAGTGGTCGGCTCTTGTGGTGGAATTCATGTGTTCTTTTGAGTGTGTGTGCCCATCAACGACTTATCTTGCGTTGCCCCAGTCAATCAACGGACGAGCAACAAGCACATTTTCAGGCGTATTAAAGACAAAACATGGAGCACAAAATACCCCATCAAATAAAGGGATGTACCTTAAGTAGATGGGTGCTTCTCTTGCTCAAACACAAAGTCTGGCACTCGCCTACTTGTTGCCCTTTTTTTTCGAGTTCTCTGACAGATGCAACCCAACTTGTATGTGGCTCGAACCCTTCGGTGAGGACAACATTTTTTTTAGAATCCGGCATTCTTAGTCGGCTTCTGATATCAATACTTCCGATATGCAGGAATCGTGTCACAGGGAGCTTCTAGCAGTTCGATCGAGGGGAGGAGAAGCGGGGGAGGGGGGCAAAGAGCAGGAGGTGGACGGAGAAGAAGAAAGGAGAGAAGGAGACGCGACATTGGCGTCTGATTTGTTGATCACAGGAGGGTCACATGCCAGGTCTTGTGAATTCTGTTTTGTTTCTGTCTGGTCAGATTCATTATCGACTTGAATAGGGTCCTGTTTTAGGACCATAAACAGGGTCGCTTGTCCTGGAATTTGACGGAGGTTTCTTTTCACTTTGACAATTAACAACACACCAGAAATTAAATTTTGCCCCGAGTTGATGATTTTTAAAATGTTGAACTAGAACTTAAAAGATTTAAATACGTCGTTTTAAAATAGAGCTATACCAAAGGAAACGATTTTGAAAGGATTGGTTAAAATCTTTATAAAAAGTCTAAATAATCTTTATTTTCTGAGAATTTAACCAACGATAAGTTATTGTGAGCCTATTTTGTATGTGCTTTTCATTTATCTCTGTGCAATAAGTTTGTAAATGCTTCGAGTTAACGAGAAACTTAAATTCCTATGGCACATATATTACGATAATTAATAGAAACGTCATACGATAGAGTGACACAATCATAGTTTACACTTGTAAATAGTATGACGCAAGGAAACATTTTGTAAAAACAGAAATGGAAATCTAGATCTATAGCAATAAAATCATTAAAACTTAGATTTTCTCAAGTTTATTTTTTTACCTTCGGATTTTTTTTATACGCAATTGCGTATTGTGCGTAATGGGCGCTACGCCCTTGTGCAGGAACAACTAAAAGAAATGAAAATAGATGAAAATAATATTTTAAATTTTTTATATGAAATAAAAAAATACCTCCATTTATCACACTTCATGCACATACTGTATTACATGCATACATGTACAAAAAAAAATAACATATATGACATAAGGTGGGAAAATAGGAAAAATTCTGAAATAGGTAATCAACACCTGTTAATGGTGACCTCTATGATGGTCATCGATCAGAGCGTTTCTGGTCTTTGATAAAGTTAAGCCTTCACATGTTTAAGTGTATAACCTGATGTCAATTAATAAAACGTTTGCTTAAAGTCAACAAACAGTTGCATGGTTAACAAAGTAAAACAATTGCCTAACTTTAAGACTGGAAAAGTGATAGTACAGTATACAAAACAGTGTCATAATCAGAGCTCCAGATAGCGTGCGTATAAGCGTAAAATACGCATAGAAAATCTAAAATACGCATCACTTTCAAAATTCGTGCGTCACAGTTACGCACAACAAAATGAAAATACGCTCGTATGTCAAAATTTATGCGTAAAAGAATAGAAGTGTAAACATTTGATATGTAGAAAGAAAATGTTTTGAGCATAAAAATACAATATATTTCCATTTTATTGCATTGAAAACTAAAAATTCTGTTGTCAACAACACATGTTAAAGGAAATACAGAAGGGAGGTAACTCTATCAACCTGTGAAATTATTGAAGAAATTTGTGCCAGATAATCATCGTAGGAGTTAACACAGTATTAAGTTTGTTTAGGCATCTATTGACATACTTATGCCTCAATATAAACAAAAATATATTTTAATTTCTTTAACTTTTGTTGTTAGAACAAAATAACATGTTTTTTACCTGCAGTTTTGTACTCAATATTTTCATACCCAGTCTACAGTTACGGACAATTTTCTCTCAGACCAAGACTTTTTTCAAGGAAAGATAAAAAAATCTTGTTTATGTTCTTTTATTCTAATTTCAACTATAATTGTTCAAACTGGAGTACATGATAAGGTACATGCCAACAAAAATAAAGAAAGAAAAATATTGACTCCTAGAAAATAAAATAACTTGAGGGCATCCACTAGAGGAAGTTTTGGAGTCATTTACTCCTTCATTTGGCCTGTGACTTCCGAAAATCAATACTTTCCTTCTTTACCTATATAATGTGACTTCCAATATCAGAGATTTTGAAGTCTTTGACTTCCAAATTTTGAAAATGGAAGCCCTGATAATTTTGCTGTGTATCCTAAACTTGAGTTCCAGTATACTCTGGAAGTCTGACTTTACATGGCATGTTTTGTATTGTTTCACATTAAATCAGTATTTAATTTGTAAAGGTTTTTCTTAAAAAAAAAGAAAATAAACAAACAAACAAACACAACAATAAGTTTAATTTGTTTATAAAAAATGCAAAATGCTTTTTTGACAGATTTTACCCCTTAAGTTTTTCAGAATTTGCATTTTACCCCTCACTCTAAATTTTGAGGGGTAAAAACCCCTTGGCCAAAAAAATTATCTGGAGCTCTGGTCATAATTATAGTGTTAGTATTACCAAAAAGGAAATAAAGATGTCAGAAATAGACAGTGGTATATTTCCTATGTCACAGTGGATTTGATCATGATCTATAACAGACCATTTTGACTTCTTAAGTTGTGAAAAATACCGTATTTGAAAAATGTGTTAAAACATTAATTTTGGTTAATTTTGCACAAAATATAAAAAATCTAAAAAGTATTTTACACTAAAGTATGTAATACATGTATTTAAAGAAAAGAAGAAACACTGTTAAGACCAGGGTTTTGAGTTTGAAAAACTATCGGTGGTGAAAAGTCCTCTTTTCTCTTTAACTTGGAAGTGTTTGTTCTATTTGTCGTGGAACTTGAATCTGGTCAGTTCGGCCCTTAAAGTTATAATTAACTCTGCACCTGTGTCATCACCACCCTATCAAATTTGGTATTACTCTTCTTGTCCTGCATTTCATGCCTGATTTTATTAACTGTGAAGTTGTAAATGTTATTATTTAATGAGAAATAGCTGTAATTATTAGTTTCAAGAATGATACAAATGAGCTACAAGTTTTCTTCGCAATATGAAAGCTTGCTTACATTGTAAAAATGCTAATAATGTTGAAACATGGCCATCCAGACCCGAGGAATTATTTTGGGCAAACTTTAATTTGTTATCTGACAGTTGGAAAAGTCAAGTTATTCAGTATGGTTTCAGTATATGATGGATATATTCCCAAGTTGTTATTTTGTTAAACTTGATCATTTCTCATGTATATCAAAGCTTTAAGCTTATCTACCTCACAGTAATAAAACATTTACAGAAACATTGTCTTATACAAAATCTGATCTGTCTGTCACTTTATCATTGGAAAAAATGACTGCTCTTAGGCAAACTTATATTTGTAAAAAAAAACAACTAAACTATATACCCCATCCTGTAACCAGATAGTGCATGGGTGAGATTTTGAGATATACTTATCTCCCCCTTGACCACTTACATAGTAGTTAGGGAATGATCCTATGTGGGCCATCTGGAAATCATCTGTAAGTGACCTTGTACACATTATCAAATCAACAAACATTGAATAGGCCAAGTCTGCTGCTTCAACAGTAGGTCCTGACATACTATAAGAATCTTACACCGGCTGCCAGTACAGACCGGAATATCTAGCTCGAGGGTAACTGTTTACGGCTGTAACGAGGCTCTGCCGAGTTTCCGCTTAACAGTTACACGAGAGCTAGATATTCCTGCCTGTACCAACAGCCGGTGTTTGATTCTTTTTCTTGCATATTACATGTCAATTATTTTCGGAACAGAAATTATGAAAACTGATATTCTCATTACGCACTTTTTTCTTATAGTAGCGTATGAACTTACAACTTCATTCATAACGGAAAAATGACGTCATCCTAAGAACGCGATTCATTCATAAAAGGCGCAGGTCAATGACGTCATTTAAAGCACGCGACCTGTCTTACATGGGGGGTGTAAGACAGAGTTTTCTAGCACCTGTGTAAACGGTAGATAATCCTGTCTGAGATGCAAGAATAAAGCTGCAAAAATAGACTAAGAATGTAAGCTTGAAAAAAAAAACCATCACAGAAATTGCGATGCCAAGAGTTTTGATATTAGGTTTGTAGCATCCATTTTCACCTTATGGTCCATCAGAAAACCCGTATATAATTCATGCATGGGCAGTGCTCAAGTGTATACCCCAAAACACACATTTCATTTCTGGATTTTCATAGCTAAATGTAAACACATTGACTAGTTTATGATTTTTCTTTGTCAGACTTCTTAGCCAAATTCACAGTTATACTGTGTAAAATCCTTGTTATCAGTAACTTGAAAAACAACAACAAGTCTAAATTTGTTCAACTTAATAGTAGTACTACTTAATAGAAGTATTGTCTTAGGCATGTACATGACCTCTAATGATTTTTGAGGTCAATGGTTAAGGTCAGAGTGATGTATACATAATCCTTATATAAATAGATACATTTTTGTAGGTCAATGAATTGAGAAATTACAAGCCTTAATACTGGTACATGAAACTCTGTAGTGCATTGTCCATGGATAGTGGGTGACCTCTATTGATTTTTTTTCAGATTCATATAGAAGGTCAAGGTCACATAACAAAAAGATTAGGTTATCAATAGTTTGTATTGCCCAGGTTGTCCCACATCCTGTACATATCAAGAATTCACTGTATTTATATATAACTTAAACTAATGGACTAGCTAAAAGTACATTTATATGCTTATCCAAGGGTACATAGTGAGTGAACAGGGGGAACTTCCGAAGTCAAAATAACCTTACTGTACATTTTGTAATAATTGATTTAATTCCTTTTAATTTTATAATCTACTTTGCATGAACTATAAATCACTCACATGGCCCAGAATTTACCTGTTACATTCAATTTATAGAGTGGAGTAGTCTGTTTTTATTTTAGGCAGATTTATATTTTATCTTTAAACTTTTTTCCAATATCAATTGTTGGTCAATGGTTATTATTAACAATCTTTTTAAAAATATATACTTTTAAAGTTAATCGATAGATCTCTACTCTGCCCATATATTTGAATAACAATAGATTTAACCACAAAAAACTTTCTTTTGTTGTGGTGAAATTCTTATTGTTATTCACAATTTGATTATGAGAATTAGACCAGTTACGGATCTATGCATTCACCTCAGTTTGCCAATGAAAATATGAGCATTATTAAACATGACACTCAAAAATGCTTTAGATAAAAATGAAACCAGTTTTGTTAACTTTGGTAGGGACATTGCTCATGGCCAGTAGATGGCCCAAATTTAACTTTTAAGGGAAGCACCTCTCCCATCAACCACTCCAACAAAAAAACAACCCTGTAGTGACACTCCATGCAAAATCCTTGTCTTAAATTGATAACTATTCAAACATGTAGGTATATATGAAACTTATAAGTTATTATACTATTGGTATCATATACATGTATTGCTGATACAACACTTGACCTTTATGAAATATGCATTAGTATGTAGATAGGCTTTTGTGACAGGCATATGAAGTGGGGGACACATTGCTAGTGAAATTTTAATGCAATGGCTCACAAATTTGGATTTGGGTACAGTTTTACTTATATCTATAATGGCTTTTGATTACAAGTTACCTGCTTTTTAGCATTAATTTTGAAGATTTTGTAACTTTTCAGTCAAAAATGTTCAAAAGAAAAAGATGCTGCAGGAAAACAGAGCAAATTGCACAATTTTTTTTTTTTTCCAAGAGGAGGCGGGGATTCCATCTCATTTTCTTAATCTATAAAAGTAGCTTTAATTGACTTGTTAGATGGATTATAACACTAAGATTTCAATGCCTTTATTGAATTTAACCATATTTCAACGCCTATATTGATTTTAACCATATGTGAAAGGTATAGAATTAAAATGTGCTGTATTATAATATGTTTATTTCCTTTTATAAAGCGATACTCAATATAAATGCTAATTTTAGATTTAAGTAAATTTGTGTTTTCCCTTCCTGACCCAAGCAAACTTAGGGTTCACATTTTTCCCCACTTATTTATCTTTCATCAGAATACATTAAAAAGCTATTTTTTATTGTATTTAATTGAACTAAAATTGTAATTTATTCAGTAGTAATTTGTAAATGGTCACAGTTCATTATTTTATATAAACCACAGGGCTATTTTCACAGCTCATGGAAGGGGCCCCATGAGTAAGACAAAATGGGAAGAACAAAACTTTGTAGGGGTGTTAATTGAAATTAGGTAGAAGACTGCATGATTTTAAAGAAATTTTCCTGATGAGAAGTAGCCTTAGGTGCCCCTTCTACAGAAAAAGGAAGTCTTGTAACAACTGACTAACTAGTACAATTGATAGATCCCTTTATGACCCCAACCGGTCATTATTGCATTTACAATAAGAATTTCACCACAAACTGTTTTTAACAAAAGAACACATGTCAATGTTTGTGATCAACTTTGTTGTTATTTTAATAAAAGGTCAGAGAATGGTAACTTTTTCAAAAGACAGGATTGGGAAAACATTTATATTTTGCCTAATGTATTTCTATTTCGCGTAGAAGACTGAATTGGGAAGAGACCTTAGCCACTCAAATTTGAAAAAAAAGTTATTGCAAGAATTGCTAACTTTGGAAGTATAAAAACAGGTGTAAAAATATCAATAGGGAACAGAACTTTTATATAAGGTGAAAATTCATTAAATAGAACACCATCTTTTTTTGTATACTCACTATAGGAAAAGAAATCTACCAATACATAGTGTTTAAGTTTAAAAATATTTTGGTTATATAAAGGTTTATGAAAGATTTATGAAGCATGATTTATATGTCCTGTTTAACATGGTGATTTAATAAAGTCAGAATGTATGTTAGCGAAAAAAAAAGTAGGGAGTGCACAACCCTATGTCATAAACTATTTAGGATAGTTTTCCGCTCATATGACACCCAAGTTTGTTCAGGACCAGTGCATATTAACAGTCATTCACTTGGCAGGACAATATCTGAACGTGATCATTATAATGACTTTATTAAATATTTTAGATTTTGGCTGCATTCAATAATTTCATGATATTCTATTTATAGCAGTATATAAATATATTTCATCAGATATTAAGACATTAGTCACAGCCACTGACCAGTAACTTGTTTGATTTACCTGTGTGTACAACTGTATACCGTGTATTGGTTTTATCCCCCACTGGTAGCCTCATTTTGACATGCGCTGGTGTTTGCCAGTATGTATAGATTTTCTTCACATAAAGCCCAGGGAGATTACTCTACATAGGTTTTTCTTTTGTGTTTAAAGCTAATCAATTTTGTGAGGTTCATGTTAGGGTTCAAGTGTTAGTTCACTGGTTATTGATTTATTTATATCTTTTCATGTAGTAAACTCAGTATAGTGATACTTACAGTTGTGTTAACATGTATAGGTGTGTTGCTTTTTGTTTTGTTTTCTTTATAGTTGTTCAATCAATGTTTATTATAAATAGATATAAAGGGTTTTCAGATTGATTGATTTGTTGAATTTATAGTAATGGATGATTAATTGAATTTATAGTAATGGATGGTCACCCTACGAGTGGCTATGTTTTAATGATTTTCTTTATTATGATTTAAACACATGTACTTTTGTCGAGGCAAGATGGAAATTAAAACACTTATAATAGTTATTTATAATTCAACCATTTAAAGCTGCATGCCTCCAGATTAGCCAAACTATTTCAAGAAAATTAAACTTGAGATATTTAAGAAAAGTAAAAAAGATTCAAGATTCAAGAAATAATTTATAAAGTTCTGTAATTATTAATGTATTAATGACTGATTTTGTAGTATTTATCACCATATTTCTACTGCATGACTAAAACATTAAGGTCTGTTTTTACACATTTTGACGTCTTTTTGGTAATTTACACAATTTTAAGTGCTGTTTGTGATGCTGCAAATTACTTTCTTTGTTCACTCCACAAAATTAATAATAAGTTATATATCTGGGGACATACGCTTTTGAGAGGGAAATTAGTTTTCAATAACTATGATATTTTATCTGTTTAAATATACTCACATTATTATGTGTATTAAGTGAAGTCATAAAAAAAACGTTGACAAATCTGTGTATTTCGAAACTTTTTCAGAAGATACATATGTAGCAAGAAAAATTTGATGGTTAAGATTGCATAATGATTCACATTCTACATGTACTTTTTGTTTGGATGAAGAGGTTGGTTAAACATAGTATTGAGTCGTTAAACTAAAGTAAAGTAATACAAGACTGTTTGAAATTGGTAATATGATAGTAGAGAAAATACATACATGTATACTTTCATTGTATTCAGTAACTCAAGTCATGCTTATTTGTGTCACAAAAATGGCTGTACCAACTCAGGCAAACACTAGTATGTGAAAATAATTAAGAATTTACATTTTGTCATAATGACATTTTGCATGTACACTGAATTTTTGTTGTATTTCTATTTAGATGTAAAAAGATAATATGTTTCAGCCCAACCCAAGATGGAGATTTTGATGTCCAGATGATTTTTTTGGACAAGTAAAATTGACAGTTCTACACTGTAGTTCTATATCACAAAACTTTTTCAGTTATTTGCATAAATTTATTTTGTTTTTATTTTTAGCATGAAAAGAGGAAAGAAATGAATGTCGGTAAATATGGCTCTGCTGACAAATACAGATCTTGTGAAAATACTGACCAAGATCGCTTTGGAAAAATGATATAGGTAAGTTTTCCATATTCATTTATTTATTTTTTTAATGTTTTTATTTTAATTTTTGTTAATATAGCTTATTGAATTTTGATGATATGTCAGTGCATCAATGTGTTAATTATTATATTAAATATGTGAATTTGTTGATACGTTGTCAATCCCTTTAAACTGTAAATTTGTCAGCCTACACAGTCAGCTAGCCTAACATTAATGTTTAGCTACAAGAGGAAAGAAAATTTGGATACTTAACTTCCTGCTTCAACAATTTATCTGAAATTGTTAACTGCTGTAAATAATAAACAACAACAGGACAACAAATATTTAACTACAGTATGTGAACATTTCAGTAATCATGTATGGAGGAAAATCTGATTTTTTTTAAAAATACATAAATCAATGTATGGATGTTTGATAACTTCTGTTTCTTTCTATGAATAAATGATTATATGCGACAGAAAATTTTCAGAACGATGTACACTTTTGAGCACAAAGTGCTCAGAAGTGAGCTAAGTGAAATCACTTTATTTGTATTTTTGACACAATTTTTACTCAAAACAATTTTAAAGCTTTTACAAAACTAAAGGTAAAACAAATCTAGAGGTTAGCTACTTTAACCTGGTGTACATGTTGGTCACCTTCACAGTAAGCTTAAAGGAGACAATCTTGTCCTCACAGTTTAAGATATGTATTTATATAGATAATATGTATCATTACCTTATAGTTCGCCACAAAGTTGTATCAATCAGGCCTATTGGGTGAAAATTGGCACTGCCCTTGGGTTTATTATTGTACATTGTATGTGATATTGATTTATTGAAAAGAAGACATTCATTTCACATAATGAAGTATTTTTGCTTTTGCTTCACCTTAATTTATGAAAAAAAAAATGTTTGTTACTTCTATAATGGAAAGTTGAACTTATTATAATGATTAGTTACTAGTATGAATTGTAAATGACCACCTGATCTTAAGAATGTATGTGATAAAATCTGCAATGGTATTTTTGTCAAAATTTATTTGCACATACAACGTTATATTGATAAATGATAGCAAACCACTATTAGGCATGTTAGCCTAGGGACTTGTCTTTTAAGTTTGTTGTCAATTAGATTATTTACAATGAGTAATAATGTAAACACTTAATACAACGTTACACTTGGGTCTTATTTCCAATAATATATGCACTAAGTATAGAGTCTAGGCTGTTGTGTGGCAATCATATGTATAATGTTTCTTTTAAATACAGACAGCATAACAAAGTTTTAAGCTAGTGGTTACCATTGGTATAATGGCATTATTTAAGAATCATATTTCTCAGTTGTTATTTGTATTTTATTTAGAGTTACTGCCCTTTGTAAGTTTGTAAGTTAAAAGGGGAAGAAAAAACTGGATGTAAATTCAATGTTTGGGGATATCTGCATGATTTTAAAGAATTTATCTTTGGGGAAGCAGCCCTATATAGGCCACTGCTAAAGAAGGAAAAAAAGCCCTGCCTTAGCATGTCTCGAATCCCGGGATTTTCGTTGGTCCAAGTACAATTCTGTGCTGGTTTATAACCAATCAAACACTTGTTAGTCCCCTACCGGTTTACCGGAGGGGACTTTAGGTTTACCCTCCGTCCGTCTGTCTGTCCGTCCGTCAGTCCTTCCGTCCGTCAGTCCGTCCGTCCACAAAACTGGATCCCGCGATAACGCAAAAAGTACTGAAGATATTTTAATGAAACTTGATATATGGATAGATGGCAGTATGGAGATTATGCACGTCTTTTTTTTTCTTCCTATGTCGAAAATTCTGGTTGCTATGGCAACAAATAGACTGAAAATATGGCAAATTTTACACATTACCTGGATCCCGCGATAACGCAAAAAGTACTGAAAATATTTTTATGAAACTTGATATATGGATAGATGGCAGTATGGAAATTATGCACGTTTTTTTCTTTTCTTCCTATGTTGAAAATTCTAGTTGCTATGGCAACAAATAGACTGAAAATATGGCAAATTTTACACATAACCTGGAACCAGTGATAACACAAAAAGTACTGAAAATATGTTTATGAAACTTGACATATGGGTAGATGGCAGTATGGAAATTATGCACATCCTTTTTTATCTTCCTATGTTGAAAATTCTGGTTGCTATGGCAACAAATAGACTGAATTTCAAGATTTCTGATTCTAGTTTTTAAGTTTTTTCACTATAAGTTCTTTATTTCTTAAGGTATTTTCTTCAAACTTTAAATATAAGTTGCTTGTCATAAACCACATCATATGTGACAAGGTTTACAACTCTAGCACAAAATTTATCAGAATTACCTCCCTTGAACTTAAAATTTTCATGAAAAAAAACATTGTTTTTTTTTAATAACTTCTTTTTGTGAATGTATCTACTTCAAACTTCATATAAATGTTTCTTATTGTCACTCAACATTTGTGAGTGTTCAATACTCTAGCAAGACTATTTCCAGAATTATGCCCCTTTTGAACTTAGACTTTTTTTTGAGAAATTGGTAATTTTTCTCCAACTTCTTCAATCATGATAGGATTTTAAAAATGTTATATTTTCATAACAGGGATGTTTAAAAAATAACTTTAGAGTGTCCTTCAGTCCGTCTGTCTGTACATAAAAACTGTTTCCTGTGATCATTTTAAAAGAACTTTTTCAACAAATTTACTTAAAATAGGAACCTAAGTGAATGGCCAATGGCCCTTCAGAATGTTGCTTGGGCTCTTACCGGTAGGGGACTTATGGATTGCTTGCAATACTATGATAATTGCTTGTTTTTGTTTAGTGCTTACAAAATTGTTTAACATTGGACCCTGGACAATAGTGCTTGTTCTAGTTGAAATTAGCTTTGAATGAATATGAAATTTTACTTTGAAGGCATTTGATAGATCAATGTCTCTTTCTATGTTGCAGGGTGGACTCTATTGCCTTGTATTCTAAGATGGATGGGTTCAATCCTCTAGACCTGTTGGCAAGTGCTGCTGAGCTGCAGCAGCAGAAGCATGATGATGGCCCTGAGAGAATAATCATTTCTAGACCGAAGAGGTATACTGCAGCTAAAACAACGTATGTCAGCACAAATGGACAGAAAGAAAATAGAGAACTGACTACTAATAACAATATTACGAAAAGTAAACCAAGTGTAGTTATTGTCAAAAAGATTAGAAAGCCAGACATTAACTCAGATTTAGAGAAAATGTTGGATGAGCATAATTACGGAAATGCAAAAAGGAATAGTAGTAAGATTGAAAAGGTCACTGAAAGCAATGAACTAACTAGACAAATGGTAGATAAAAGTACAGGTTCGGAACAAACAACAACCACTGATGGACCGATTTTAAGTAAAGTTCATAACTTAACTTCAAGTCCTACGTCTAAAATGTTTGACTCCGAAATTGTCCATATGGTGAACGGGAATGTTGGCTGCAGTGATAAGAGTGGCTGTCTAAATAGAGTTTGTGCTAATTATCAGGGAAATTCAGAACAGAAATGTTCAGAATGTGATATCCATGAAAATACAGAGATTGTTTTTCATAACTTTGAACAGAACAGCATTAGGGCAACTGGTGAATCATCTGATGCGCAGATTCAGAAAGATAATACGAAAGAAGGCAAATGTGATACTTTGAAAGCAAAATCTGATTTATTTTCTTTACATGATGATGGTTTAGTGTTGAATGAACAAACTGGTGAATTAATTTTAAAAAATGGTCCAAGCATCACTAAACAATCTTTTACATCTGAAAAGAGTGATTTTAAGCAATATCCAATTTCCAGTGTGGCAGAAAATACTTCAGAAAATCTTGCCAAACCAGAACTAAATGATCAGTCACAAAATTTGAAAGTTATTGCATCTAGTGAAATTAATTTGAAGAACGAGCAGGAAGACCTTGCTAGTGAAGTTATGCCGAGTTCTTCCGCCATATCAGATGTTGAAAAAGGCAAATCTTTAAGTGTGCGAAAGCAATTTGATGGTCCAAATATTGACATGTCAGGAATAAAAAAGAAACCAGTTGGACTGAATATAACTCGAACATTACCGGAGGTACAAAATAATGAAGCTGTATCCATAAATAAAAAGTGTTTATCATATGATTCTCTGAAAGATCTTGAGATAGGAAACATTTTATGTACAGATGACTCATCATCAAGTGTTCATTTATTGTCACCTGACTGCAGAAATCCGGACTCTGTTGGAATTGTAAGTCCTAAAATTAATCACAAAAATGAACTCGGCTTGGGAAATCAACATTTCGACTCGGCTGTGGAAAATAATAAGACTCCATTTTCAAAAAGTCCTCTTGAAATTGATGCACAGGGCAAGATCAATTTGCAGTCAGTGAATGAAACTATGAATAAAACTGATAACCCTAGTCAATTATCTTTAAATCTTTCCGAAACCAATTGTCCAAGTGAACCCGATACACCCAGTATTGAAACAGTTTCAGATAGTAGAGAGTTGAACGTAGAATCAGGGCTGTTGTTTACTGATAAAGTTGATACTTGTGAAAAGAGTGCTAACGATATATTATCACCATCAACTAGGAAAACCAATATCTTTTGTTTTGATTCAGACCACTGTTATGCTGGTGTGCAAGGAAAAGTAAACACAACAGGAGACTATGGGGAAACGGATTGTTCTGAACAAAATGAAAGTGAGGAGGTAAAGACTCCGCAAGGATCTTTGAGCGAGTTGTCTCAGGACAGTGGGTACGAGGATGTGACTCAATCCCCTGAAATGCATCAGCAGCAGCAAATAATTCCAGTGATATCGGAAAACGTTGAAAAGTCTCCAGCTCTGAAAAGTCTTGTTCCAGTGCTTGTAAGTTTGAATAAAAATGGAAGTTTAACCGTTCATGATAATAACTTGGCAAGAACTCTTGGAGGACCAGTATTTTTGCATGAAGATATGAAATTTATAACAGGGACCAATTTAGCTAAGGTACCGTTGGCTGCACCTGTAGGAAAGGTTGCATTTCCATCAGTGACTGAAGCCCCAAAGCTAATTAAATCTACACCTGAAAGTGTATTAGGATTATTAACTCCAAAAAAACAAGAAGTGAAAGAAACAATTCCTCCAGAAATGTCCCCACCAAAATATGGAAAGTTCAGGATAGGGACGTTTGCTTCATTCAGTAACACTGGTGCTTCTTTGGAGTCACCAGCCAAGTTGATCTCATCTTCTATAAAAGTACAGGGGGAAGATAAATCGGAAAATACATCTAATACATCTCTTTTAACAGGGAGATCAAATAGTGGAAAATCTTCCCCTGTAGTAGATACATTAGGTAGTCTTGTACAGAAAGTGAAAAGCAGCTTATCTCCCTCTTCCCAATTAGAGCAGTTTGTTGTTGATCACATTCAGCATGATCATGATTACTGTACGAAAAACTTAATGCCATCTGTAGTGAACAGTTTTCTTGAAGCAAGACTTCTTAGTAAGGACAATGTTAAAGGAAAAGTAACTCATGTAAAAGGGAAAAAGTCTGATCCAGATTTCAAATCTGATAGTAAGTCGGCAAAGCGTAAAAGGAGCTCCGCGAGTGTGACGAAAGAAGATATAAACGAAGACTTTGATGTGGATAGTGAAAGTGATTTACTTGGTATTCCCACTTCATATAGACAAAAGTACCGCAGTGAAAAATATATTGAATCAAAGCGGACAGATCCGAAAGTTAAAATTACCGGAAGTAGTAATTTTCAGGATCAGTTTGTATACTTTATGAATACTAAGAAACGCAGTCGCCGACGAGAAAGCAAAGACGTACCGTTACCAAATGGTACAGACCGTGTTTTCATTCCACCTAAGCCAGGGGATATTGTTGTGCCTCATCTAACTGATCAAGACATTGAAAATCTTAAATTGCGCTCAAAACAGGGAAAAAACTCGGCTGGTACTCCTTGTTCAAATTATCTTAGAAATGAATTCATGGCAGCAAAGCTTAACAACGGAGTGTTTCCACCAACCCAGCCACCTGAAACTGTTGACGATGAAAAGACAATAATAAATACAATCCTGAGTCTTGAGAACGAGGATTTGGTGTCATCTAATCAAAGTGAAACGGTGCCATATAATGAATCGATGGAAATGTATGGTCAGGGTTTGAATGCTGATATTATGAATTTGTTCCCGGAGCAAATGAACCTTACACCAGAACAAATGGATATGCTGTACAGTGCTGTGGACGAGGTTCAAAACTCCTCTCCAGATCTTATCGGGGCAGAAAAGCTTGTATCAAGAGATACAGATGCGTTTGATGATTCAGGCGTGGCATGTTCGACAACAATCGCCGATACTGAGGATAAAGTTGGAGACGCGCAGCTATCAACTCCTGTATCAGAAGATACCTCCAGCACCATAGGTAATAATGAGCTGTTAAACCATTTTACCTTGCCAGTAGCGGAGCTCACTCTGGCCAATTTAGAATAATAGCGGCAATTATTTGTTTACTGGCATGCGAGCAGTTCCCGTACAGAAGCAGTACCCGTATTTTTCATTTAAACGCTTGATTTTTACTTGCATTCTTTAAAAATTCATTTCAAATCAAGCAGATACATAAACGAGACAAAATCTAAGTGTCAGTTCGGCAATACGCATTAAAAGTCTCATTTTAAATCACTTTCACCTGTGCGTCGTCAAAACGTGACCTTGTTTTCTCTGGGGGATTCCGTCCTTGCGCGCATGCGCAAAAATATTTACACGTGAGGCTTGTTAAAGGGTTTTCCACTAATACCAACTGTTTACAGATAAGTAGGCAATGTGATTAAAACTTGTTTAATTATCAGAATTTTGACCAATATTACTATTTAAAATAATTTTATGGTTTTGATGCTTAAAATATCATGTATACAAGCATGCTATTGCATGTGAATGCGTTGGGGTAACGGTACCGGGTAATAGATACCCGCGTTTAGTCTACGGTCTATTTCCTGAATTACATCTATCTATTTCTTAGATAATGGTCTGTTCAACAATTGTAAATGAAAAATAGGTCCGATATAATAAAATTGTATAATTACAATGGGTTAGATTTTATGTACGGAAACTACTCCTCTTCATACAAAATAATCAATAATTTCGGTACCCCATATGAGGCCTCATAAGTAAGGGTTATTCTATGTTTAGAACATGATGGAATTTCCATGATTTGTGTGACGAGCCGAATATTGATGTGTAAAATTCAAATTTTGGTGAGTGAGCGTAATAAAAAATAATGTTTAAGTAACTACGATTTTTGTACGGGAACTGCTCGCATGCCAGTAGAGAAATATTTATGTTATCATTTTTGCAGCAAATATTGAGTGCCATGAAATACATGGCATTATGGCCTTAAGTGTTCAGTGAACAATTTATGAAAATCTGATTAGGGTTCTACCAAGTTTAAGGGAGAAGACCCTGTCTCTCAAGTTCTAAGGAGATAAAATACGATATCAAAGTATAAATAAAATATTGTTGATCATGAATGTTCTATATATAGATGCATTCTCCTTTTGCATACTTTTAAAAAGGTATAAATAGTATAATTTCTTAATTTTACGAAATATTTGCAGCTGTTACATAATCAATAAATTAATTGATTGAGACTGTATTATTTGCATGTAAAAAATTCTAAGCCTTTCTTGAAGATATGTTAGCTCTGACTTTGAACTGCTTAAACACTAAAGTTTCACCTTTAAAGATACATGTACTTGATATTTTCTTCCCCTATTAATTTATCATTTTTGCCTCTGCAAACAAATTTTCACTACTTGTGGACCAGATTTAAGGCACACCTTAAGGAGTTGCCACACCATTAGAACTGTTTTGTTTCTTCATTCAGGCATTATATATTATAAATGTATTTCCCTGCTCATACATGTGACACTTGTTTCAATTTAAACAGGGCTTTTTCCTTCTATAACAGGGGTCAATTAAAGCTGCATGCATCCAGATGAAAATCACAAACTTGAGAAAAATGTACTAGAATTTTAAGAAAAATGAAAAGATTGAAGTAATAATTTACATATTATGTGTGATTAATGACTCATTTTGCAGTATTAATCATATCTGACAACTGAAGTAAGGGCTATTAGCATATTTTGATACATGTTGATTGTAAGTGCTGTTCGCAATACACATGTGTAAATTACTTTCTTTGTTCTCTTTACACTATTTTACTATTGAATACATTATCAAAATTTTCATCAAATAAGACAAAATTAGTATGAATCTGGAGGCATGCTGCTTTAAAGGCTACTTGAACCCTTCCTTTCAGGAAATTCCTTTAAGATCAGGTAGTTTTTCCCTAAATTTAAATTTACATCAAAATTTGTTCTTCCCTTTTTGTAAAAAAAAAAATGTTTTATTTTTTTCTCCCGAATTGGCTCAACCTAACTGTAAAAAAATGCCCTTTTTTCACAAAATACCCCTTTAAAAAATTTACAATTAAAAAATTTTCTTCGACAGGGTAAAAAAAGAATAAAATTTTTACTGAAAAAAAGAGGCATGAAGAGGTTTGAAATTTGGGAAAAGCTTTTGATTAGAAAATTTTACCCATTATTCTAATGCTAATGAAAAAGTGTGAAAAGATATTTAAAAATTTGGGTTTAATTTAGGTAAGGGAAATAAAAACCACATAAAAAAAAAAATGTTGATTAGAAGTATGGTAAATAGATAAGGGGTTTCCTGTTTACATTTGTCCATAATTGGTACGAAAATTAATATTTACAATCAATTAGCATAGTTTTCTATTTACTTTTCTTATATTAAAATAGAGGTTTTGCTGTCTCTCTAAGATGCAGCTGTTTTGAGAGATATGTACAAAATTTTGAAGTTGTTTACTGAATTGAGATTTTACTGGAAGGATGTTATTGACAGAATCTTGCAAGAACACATACATAAAAATTTTCCTAAAATTTAATATACACATGCAGAGACTACGATATTGCTTGAATGATTTTCCCAAAAAGATTTGTGTAAATTTTTGAATCTATATTTTAAATTGCTTTTAAAAATTAATGGGAAATACTTAAAAAGAGCCGAAAAACTAAAATTTTGTTTGATAGTGTTACCCCGAAAGTGATTTTAAAAAAAATACTGCCCCTTAAGGCAAAACGGTTCCCCCAGCTTTTAAATTATTTTGAAAATAGACTTTTTTATAGGAAAAGAAATTTTAAATCTAATGGAAAAAAAATGCTCAGATCTTGCTAAATAGATATTTAGCATGTTGTATTACCTAGTAGACCTCTACAAAAGTTATATGTATGAATTATGGAGCAAGGGTCAAAATATCACCTCTCTTAGTAAGGATTTATAAGTTATATTTAATATTAGATGTGGTTTAGACAAGTGTCACGAATTGATCTTTCTTAATTGAAAAATTACTTTTGAATACTCAAAACAAATTTGCATTTGGGTGTATATTGCCTCTCCTTTGCCCTGCTCTTGTTTGTACACCCACCTCATAATGTTGAAGTAAACTGGAAAGGCAATTTGCCGCATCTGACACTCACTCTGTACCTTAAAAGGTCAATGTCATCTTTGTAGTAAAAAATTAGGCACTTTTGCCCTTTAATTCCTATACCCATAAAAATAGCCCTAAAAAGATCGAACTTGGTTCAAATTTGTATCTCAACAAGGTTATGTTCATAATTCAATGTGCACAGGTCAGAATCCATGCCATCATGTGCATGCTCAAGGTCAATGTCACAATTGAAAATTACTATTAAATGAATTATTAGCAAAAATACAAAATCTTTGTTCCAGTGTACATTGCATTATCAAGCTACATGTATGCCCTTCAAAAAATGAATTATTGTTTTGAAAGATTGCTTCTTACACTTCATTTATTGACCTACTTTGCATTTTTTAAGCCATTGGACCTTTGGTTTAGTTTTGGGGGGATGGGGGCATTAGATTTACCCTTGTCTGCCGTCCGTTCTCTTTTTATGTCGCATGTAGCTCAAAAAGTAATTGACCTAGAGTCGTGAAACCTTACAGGAATGTTGATCAGCGTGTGTAGTGGTGCACCTGGGTATTTTCATGTGGATATTTTTAGTATTTTTAGAGTTATTGCCCTTGACTTAGTAAAAATTTGCTATTTTCAACTTGTCTTGCACACAACTCAAAAAATATTAGACCTAGAGTCATGAAACCTTACAGGAATGTTGATCATCATGTGTAGTTGTGCACCTGGCTATTTTGTGTGGATATATTTAGGATTTTTAGAGATATTGCCCTTGAATTAGTAAAAATTTCCAATTTTCAACTTGTGTTGCATGTAACTAAAAAAGTATTTGACCTAGAGTCATGAAACCTTACAAGAATGTTGCTCAGCATACGTAGTTGTGCACCTGGGTATTTTCGTGTAGATATTTTTGTATTTTTAGAGTTATTGCCCTTGACTTAGTAAAAATTTACAATATTCAACTTGTATTGCACGTAACTCAAAAAGTATTTGACCTGTAGGCCTGAAAGTTTACAAGAATGTTGGTCATCATGTGTACTAATGTACCTTGGGGTTTTCTTGTGAATTTATTCAGTATTTGTAGTATTTGCCCTTTACTTAATAAAAGATTTTTAGTTTTCAACTTGGACACATTATATATTTTTGTACATTAAATATTTGACCTAGAGACATAAGATTGACAAATCGGTGGAGTGTGGGGCACCCGTGTCCTATGGACACATTTCTAGTTTATACATAATATTGAACTTTTGATGATGCTTTTATATTGTAGAAATTGTGACCATTTGTATACATGTATATATATAGGCTTGTAGCAATGTATATAAGATGAATGATCTAGGGCTATCATGGCATTTCTGTTTAACCATGCTTGTTTTAGTAATTGTGCAAAATCAATGGTTGTTATCTTTTTCATATCTGATAAAAGGATTGGTTGTAGGTCTGTTGTCCTCAATTTGGTACAAGTTCATTTTCTGAAGACCACTTATAGATTGGGATTATATCAAAAATTGTCACAATTTTTGTTTTAATTATTGTGTTGGTAGTCATGGTTTAAAAACTACTAATATGATAGGAAAACAACAGTGAAGATAATATTTGTCATTACATGTTAATGAAAATTGCTCAGATGAAATTGCTTTTTATTTTTATGATTTGTAGCTCAAGATAAAATACAGATTAGCTGAGGTAAAAAAAGAAACAAAATAAAATCAACCAATGGTGATAATATCATCTGAGGTGAAAGAAAGGTTAATCAGCGTGAAATTGAAACATAATTTATATTCTTTTGTATGAATTTTTAGCAAGATTTCTTTTTGTCCCCCGCAGGGGGATATATAAAATAGGCTCCGTCACACTTTCGTGTCCGGTCCATATCTTTGTCATTTATCAAGGGAATTTGAAATAACTTGGCACAAATGTTTGTTATAATAAGACTATGTGTCATGCACAACAACCAGACCCCTACCTCCAGGGTCAAGGTCACACTTGCTCATTCAAGGTCAACATTGTCTATTTTATGGTGTATGTCGTTTGCGGTCCATAACTTTCTTATTTATGAAGGGATTTTGTAAATACTTGTTAATAATTGTTCTCAATAATGAGACGACGTGTCATGCGCATTGTTCACAATAATGAGACGATGTGTCATGCTCAAAACTGGTCACCTACCTCCAAGGTCAAGAGCACACATGGAGGTCAAAGATTAACATAGTCTGTTATAGGGTATATTTTGTGTATGGTCCATAACTTTTTCATAGATCGAAGGATTTTGAAAATAGTGGGCACAGATAGTCACTATAATAAGACAATGTGTCATGAGCAACACCTGCATCCCTACCTCCAAGGTCAAGGTCACACTTAAGAGGTCAAAGGTTAACATAGTCTGTTATATGGTATATTTTGTGTCCCGTTCATAACTTCTTCATAGATAAAGGGATTTTGATAATACTTGACACAAATAGTCACAATGATAAGATGATATATCATGCATAACATCTTTGTCCCTACCTCCAAGGTCAAGGTCACACTTAGAGGTCAAAGATTTACATAGTCTGTTACAGGGTATATTTTGTGTCCAATCCATAACTTTTTCATAGATCAAGGGATTTTAAAAATACTTTGCACAAATAATCACAATAATAAGAGGATATGTCAGGCGCAAAACATGGGTCCCTACCTCCAATGTCATACTTAGAGGTCAAAGATTAACATAGTCTGTTATAGGGTATATTTTGTGTCTGATCTATAACTTCTTCATAGTTGAATAGATTCAAGGGATTTTGAAAATACTTGGCACAAATAGTGACAATAATAAGACGATATTTCATGCACAACACCTGCACCCCTACCTCCAAGAACAAGGTCACACTTAGAGGTCAAAGCTTAACATGATAGATTTTTATGCCCCCGCCATATGATGGCAAGGGCATATAGTGTTACCCTGTTCTGTCATTCCGTCCTTCCGTCCTCATCAGTTTCCGTTCGTTATCTTAATAACCGTTGCACATATTCAAATTTGACATATAGATATGTCATGAGAAAATACAGGTCAAGTTCGAAATTGGTCATGGTTCGATGATTTTTGGCAGAGTTATGCCCCTTTTACTTAGAAAATAATATGAAATTTTCAGTTTCCGTTCATTATCTCCCCAACGGTACAACCCATTCAACTCAAACTTAAGAAATGGATATGTCATGAGAAAATACAGGTCAATTTCAAATTTGGTCTTGGTTCGATGATTTTTGGCAGAGTTATTTGGTTTGATGATTTTTGGCAGAGTTATGCCCCTTTTACTTTGAAAATAATATGAAATTTTCAGTTTCCGTTCATTAACTCCCCAATGGTACAACACATTCAACTCAAACTTGACATATGGATACGTCAAAGTAATGCGCAGGTCAAGTTCAAATTTGGTCATGGTTTGATGATTTTTGGCAGAGTTATGCCCCTTTCACTTTGAAATAATATGAAATTTTCAGTTTCTGTTCATTATCTCCCCAATGGTACAACACATTCAACTCAAACTTGACATATGGATATGTCATGAGAAAATACAGGTCAAGGTCGAATTTGGTCATGATTCGATGATTTTTGGCAGAGTTATGCCCCTTTTACTTTGAAAATAATATGAAATTTTCAGTTTCCGTTCATTATCTCCCCAATGGTACAACACATTCAACTCAAACTTGACATATGGATATGTCATGAGAAAATACAGGTCAAGGTCGAATTTGGTCATGGTTCGATGATTTTTGGCAAAGTTATGCCCCTTTCACTTTAAAAATAATATGAAATTTTCAGTTTTCGTATATTATCTCCCCAACATTATTACACATTCAACTCAAATTTGACATATGGATATATTTTTGGAATGCGCAGGCCAAGTTCGAATTTGGTCATGGTTCAATGATTTTTGGCAGAGTAAAGCCCCTTTCACTTTAAAAATGATATGAAATTTACAGTTTCTGTTCATTATCAACCCAACAGTGTTACATATTCAACTTAAAATTGACATATGGATATGTCAAAGGAATATGCTGGTCAAGTTGGAATTTGGTCATGGTTCGATGATTTTTTGGCAGAGTTTTGTCCCTTTCACTTTGAAAATAATATAGATACATCTTAGGAATAAGCAGTTTAAGTTGGAATTTGGTCGTTGTTCAATGATTTTGGACAAACTTATCTTTCCTGAATGTTGGAAAAAATTTGAATTTTCAGTTTCAGCACTCATACTTTTGTGGAAATGTATATAGCCATTATTTTGGCAACAAATATGCAATTTGCTATTTTCAAAAGGTTAAGACTGAATAATTTCAGTGCCTTGAACATTGTATAAAAATGGTTTGTGTTAACATTGAAAAGTTTTAAGGGCTTTGAACATAGAATGAAAAAAATAATTTGTGCAAACAAATTTGGAACTAAATATTATAACATTTGAAATTTTGGCTGCATGCGGGGGCATCCGTGGCATGATGACACATTTCTAGTTAAATTTTATGTTTCATTTTATTTCTTTAATAAATTTATTGTTGCATTTGCAGATCTAGCATTGATCATACTTGTAATTTTGGACTGAAAGTCCTGAGATCCATACCTCTATCTTGAAATAGCACAATTTGATGCTGCATATAAAACTTCCCTGAGGCGGGGGACATTGGTAACTCTGTTACAAATTCTTGTTACAAAATATTTTTGTTTTCTTCAGATACGGAAAGTGCTGAAAAAGATGCCACTTACAGTACTGAAGTAAAAGAGATAACTGATATACAACAAAGTCTAGAGACGTCTGGAGATGTGAATGATAATAACCAGGTGATAGAAAAGACTGATAATTCAGAAAAACAACCAGTTGTGACAGACATTTTACACGATGTTGACAATACAGGTTCAGGTGATAGCGCAAAAAACAGTCTTGGTGTCCTATCGTTAAGTTCAGAGACTGACACAACATTAGACCATTTACCTCAACCTTTTGGAAAAGAAAGCGATGTTGCTTCAATAACAGCAACAACAGTTGTTACCTCTGATAAGGCCGAACTTCCAGCAACAGCAGCAGCACTAGACGCGGCTAGAAGCTCAACGTTTGAGTCAGATATTAACTCTGTAGCATCGAGTTCATTAACATCAGAAATGTCTATACCGCAGATTGATAAAACGCTCTATCTTCTGGGAAATGACTTTGACAAAGGTGACCTCTTTCAAGAAGGTGCAACAGCACCTGCATCGACAACGCAGGTTGACTATAACGCTCCATGGATTGTTACTGTGAGCATGTACTGGAATGATTTACCAGCTATAATGATCAACAACCAGCCATTTGTAAGACTTGTTGACATTCATAAGCAAATACTACCAGCTAAAGATACAGGAATTCTAAAGAAACGATGCCAGCTCATGGGAATTGAAGTTGAGAATTGTTCTGAAATGCAGCGGTACTTTCTAGTGCAGTATGGAAAGGCGTTTAATTCTAAAAGTACTTTGATTATTTCAAAAGACGATGCCAAGGTTCTGATTGGCTATTACGTAGATCCTCAGCCGAAAACGTTACGTCCAGAAGATCATCACAGGTCCATTGTTGATCATAGACGTGAGCAGTTAAGAAGGATAGCACTAGCTCGTCGTGCAGCTATTCGTGCTCAAAGACTGGCTGAAAAGAAGAGTGAATCAGATCCAAGAGATATTTCACAATCAAAGGATGATGTTGATATTGGTCAGCCAATCCATAGCAGGTAGATGAAATTTTAAAGATAGGTAGTACAGTGGTCAAATTAAGGGATACTTCAGGGATCATCAATTTGGCTAAACAATTCTGTTGAAATTTGGATAGCTACACCTGTGTGGCTTTTAAGCTTATCTGAACAAAAAGTGCTCGGAAGCGAGCTTTTTTGATGGCATGTTGTCCGTCATACAGAATTCTTTTAAACAGTATTTCCTTAACCACATTGTAGATTTTTTCTTTGGAATGATCCTTGGGTGACCTTGTACAAATGTTTTATAAATCAATGTTCTTTGCGTGATGCAAAGGAAATAGAAATAGACTAAAATGAGTTTCACAGAGCATAGATATTTTGCTAATAAGTAGCATCACCTTAATATAAATAAGACAGCAGGTAGTCAGAATTGGCCCTGGCTCGGGTCACTTAGTTTATATAGACTGCTACATAGGAAAAGTTAACTCATTTCAATCTTCTAATGGTAATCTACAATGCCCAGAGATGAGATGATTTAGAATGTAGAATTGCCTTGTGGTCATCTACAACAACTAAATCATTCCAGGAGTCAAAATTGTCTAATCTGGAAATTCCCCAAAACTCAATCCCCACAGCCTAAATAATTGGCATGTGGCACAGACATAAGGTCTTTCAATAAAGCAGAAATTGGCCCTGCTCTAGATAGAGCCTGGTGTTGCTTTTTAAGTCTGTAACACCCAAGGTTAGCCAACATCATCTTTGTTTCAGTACCACATGACCTGTATTGGTGCACAGTAAAACCAAACTAGCAAACAATATCTTTGGATTGCTCTGGTGTTCTCTTTGTTTGTATAGCAAAAATGTCTTAAAAACTTCTGCCCAGAGCATAATATATATTCAGGGTCAAAAAACCCTTCATTGTAGAGGCTGAATATAGACTGCTTCCCCAACCAAACTAGCCTCTTTTTTTCCCCAGTTTGGTCCTCAAAATTCCCCAGTCTTTTAAAATTTCCCATAGAATTTAGAACAAATTAAATGATGGTGTAAAATTAAGGTCTTTTACTGCCTTATTCGTATTTCCCAGTGCTTTTTGCTTTTCTATTTTGAAGAACTTGTTAAAAGTTTGTGAAAATTTGAGACCCCTTTTCCCAAAGTATGCCAAAATAACGCATATTTTCCCCAAAAATGGTGTTTTGGCCCTGATATTTGGCAAGTAGTTATCACTTTGTGCATCTCATGCCCTTTGAGGTAGAATAGGTCCCGACCCATTGGTCTAAGTTTATAGATGTGTGTTGGAAGCATATTGAATGTTTTTCAAATTGTGAAAACTTCATTGCCCAGAGCATAGATATTTGACATGTCATATGGGACCACTGAAGTATTTTATTATACCTCATTTAAACTTTTTCTATAAAGCCTAATGTGATGTCACATGGTGCTATTTTGATCTATAATCCTGAAGGTCAATATTATTTTTTTGCAATATTTTCCAGGGGCAAGTACTTTATATAGACTTTAGAAAACATAAATGTTCTAGTTCTCTCCCCTGATAAATGGCTTAAGGGCATTAAAATGTTAGTTCGGTATAATAAAAAAAAAACATGTCTCTCTGTCTCTCAGGGTAATAGTGTGTATAAGCAACCTTTGAATTGAAATCACATCTCAGCTATCAGGTTGTTATATGTACTATTACTCCAAGATAGGTGATATTTTATAATGTAAATCATACTGTTTGGGTGAAAATGTGGCACACCCAGTTTGATCTTAATTACTTACTGCTGCATTGAACTTTTCTAGCAATGAATCTCGGGTGAGTGATCTAGGACTAACATGGTCCTTGTGTTTGTCTGTATGAAACCAGTGTCAGTTTTGATTTTAATTGAACCAAAGTTGCATGAAACTCCTACCACTTTGGTATCTTTCAGCTTATTTGAACGAGAAGTAGTCGAGAGGTGAGCTTTTTGACTGCATGATGTCCAACTTATACTTCATTGTCCACAAATTTCTCTATTAACAATGTCTCTTTAATCATGCAGCAGATATATTGACCAAATTTCCTTAGAAATGCCTTTTCAAAAGTTTTAAATGATATTGGTCTGATGAGCTAAAAAAAAGTTTAATTTTGAAATCTTCAGCAATCTGCTTTTTTGGGTCTACAATGTCCTGAGTTTAAAGTCCTTACAAAAGTAATGCCAATCATGTATCTGGAGTCAGAATTGGCCTCACACTGCAGGCGGTTAAATAGTTTACAGTTATTTGGAATTCTACATTTTAAGCTTCTTTTCTGAAACTGTGGGGTCTATAGCTTAAATATTTGGATTGTTATATTGTTACTGTACCAGGTCCCTTTGATCTTCCTTAATTGCTGTAAATGTGCGCAATAATATTAATATATGATTATTGAAATTAAAAATGTAAAAGTTCATATCTATTAGTGTGTGAAATTGAATTTTAATCTTGGTGATCTATTTAAATTTTACTGATATTCTTTAGGCTTAACTTACTGAATCAGTGATCTTATTTGACATATTTAATCAACTAAGGTTTACATTCTATAGTTTTCATATAACACATTGTGTTTGCTTATTTTCAGTTTACAAGAACAGTCAAAAAAAGTTGTTAAAGTGTCATCAGGCATCCAACAGAACCAAATAGCAGAAAGTGATGGCCACGGCAGACAAAGAGCAACCCGCCATAAGAAAATTAACTTTTTAGAAATGCTGCGAGGCGATACAGGCAATAATGCTCACGAAGAAGAGACTGGTAATGAACATGTTAAAAAACACAAAGTTCAGCATTCAGAGACGAAAAGGAAAAGTAGGTTAAAAGAAAAGAAGATTAAAGTTGTGAAATACACCATCGAGACTGACAGTAGTGAGGAGACAGACAGTGTACATTCTGATTATAACGTGGAAAGTTCCGATACCGACTCCACTAGTAGCTCGGATATCAAAGTTTTGAAGAGACCTGTTGAACCAAAACTTAGTCCATATTTTCTGGCGAAGGTTAAAAATCGAGTTAAAGGAATTGCAAAGACCTACGGGAAGAGGAACATTAAAGGAGGAATGAAACGGTCAAAGTCTTCATTGACATCGACACCTTTGGCAATACAAGTTATAAATAAGTCCACGGTAGTATCCAAGTTAGTCAAGTCTACTTACAGACCATCTGTGGGACTGAAGTCGAGGAAAGAATTGCCACAGAGAAAATCTTCAGGAATTGTTGGTAAGAATTTATCTACGCCCGGAAAAATTGACAAGACTGATTCAAATCACTGTGAACAAAAAACAGACAATGATTGTGTGAAGAAGGAGGTTAACAACTTGGTTTTAGATGCTGATAATGTCGGTGATTCTAAACTGAAGCTAGAGGAAATACAAAAGTCAGACAGTGTTTTATCTGCTAACAGTCAGCAAAGTATTCAAACAGCTGAAGGAGAAAGTGAAAAATCCAGTAGTGATGATATTGAAAGCCCTATTTCAGAAAAGTCGTTGCAATTAAAAGCAGTTGATGCCGTTACTATTCAGACTGACTCAGTTGGTGTTGAAAATGTTGATGAAGGTTTTGTGAATATTGAGAGTACTGACAAATTGAATGTTCAAAATCTGAAAAGTGAGAGTGGTGCAATTAAAGAAAACAAAATGGAGAAAAATTTTACGAAATCAAACAGTGAAAATACTTCTCCGAGTTTAGTGGAGAGCTCCACGGCATCTGTGATGAAAAGAAAAAGTATTGTGCAGATTAGAAATGATGAAACACCTATAAGGATAATTCACAGGGAAGCAAGTTTGCAAGTGCAGCAGAGAACGAGGTCTCAGCTGGGAGAACTGTTTGTCGATCACTATCACAATAAACGGTCTTTATGTGTTCGTTGTTACACGTGTAGAAAGTTGATGTCCGTCGATAACTTCTTACACCATCTGCATGATGTGAGTGGCGGATTACAATCCGTAACCACACCTCAGACCATCGATTTAAGCGACGAGAGTTTGAACGAAATTGAAAGCAAGCTTTGGGAGACATTTTTGAGGAAGAAAGAACTGTTCGATAACAATCAGTTGCCGTCCGACTCGAGGGATATTAGCGAAGATAGTTTAGTGTACGATATGGAAGGAAAAGGTTCTCCTTACAGTGAATACAGCATAGATGATAAAAACAGTCAGTCAGGTCCAAGAATAATAACAACTCCTGTTTCACCTATAAAAAGAGAAAAAATAATGCTAAAAAATAACTCTGATGAAAAGAAAAAGTCACGATTGATATCGAATAAGTTGCCCTCTCATGTCCCTGGTTGTCAAACACCGAAAGTGATACCGGACGATAAAACGGTTAGAACTAGTTCGAGAAAACGTAAAATGAAAAATCTCTATGGGTTCGACAATTACTCTTTCACGAAATTTCCGCGTATGATGAAAAACGCAGTTGTAGAGGACGATGATAAAGAATAATTAATTTTATTATACACATTGGTTTAAAAAAAGTTTCTATGACTTATTCAAGAACCTATTATATCAGTTTTGACGTGATTTATCACTGTAAAACATAGTGCTGTTGTGTAAATTACACACTTCGTAGTTTATGTGATCATCCGGAGCCTGTTATATTTGTAGTGTACATATTTGTATTGTTAATTGTAAAAAAATAAACTTAACTTACTAAAAACTCTTTACAAAAAATAAAGTGATGGAAGGATTAAACAATACTTCAAAGTGTTGTGAAGAAAATATTATTCATAGTAGTTATTGTTTTTGTTGCAAAAAGTACTAAAAAGGTTTATGTTTCCCACGTTTTAAAGATAGCTTGTAGTTTGTTTGAACCACTCTAAGTCCCATTATGCCTCAGGAATGGTTTAATTTTTATTTCTCAAAAGCTTTTTAATTTTGTTATACTTTTCTGGTATCAAAGTTTCTCATTGGCTTATTACCATAACCATCTATTCCTTTTTGGCAATAAGTACAGTCATAGTAATTTTGTATGGAAGTCTAAATATTACTTTTTTACATTTTTCTATGTTTATGACCAACAATTTCACAATTATCACTATTTTCTTCAAGTTACAGGTATCTAACAATTTCTAAAACCCTTATTAAACCCTTATTAAAACTTTATAAAAGTCATGTTTGCCCTTTCTAAAATAAAAATTTATTTGTTTCTGAGGTATAATGTGCCGTGAAACTACCCCAAGTCAGAGGTTATTAAGAAATTTTCTACTCTAACTCTGATCTTGGGCATTTGATTGGTCAGAAACCAGCACAGAATGTACACTGGCCAATGAAAATCCTATTTGAGACAGCTCAAAAACTTTTATAGCCTTTCCACCAGGCTTGGAGGGTATAAAACCTTTTCTGAGACTTAAAATTTCAAATTGGTCAGTATACATTCTATGTAATTTTCTGGCCAATGAAATACCCGATTTTGAGCGTAGAAAATATCGTCATAGCCTCGTACCCATTCCTTATGAAAAGTGAAAAGTTTCTATGAGGAAACGTGGTCGACTTTCAACCCACGTAAGGATTGAACCACCAAGCCCTGGGTTGAGTGGCAGACACCTTAACCACAACTTGACAAGGCCATTTCATCCCTTAGTTTTCTTTTATTAGCTCACCTTAACATAATATAGTAGCAAATAAGATTCCATGACGTGTCAGTTAATCACAATTATTCTCTCGAAAACCTGTAATTGAATGTTAAAAAAAGGCCTTAAAATTTTTATATTTCTATTTAGATTTAGTATGACTGGTTGGTACAAAACAGATAAGTATATGTTGACTTTAATTACCTGCAAAATTAATTGATGCAGGCACTGGAAGCGCTCAAATAGACACACACAGGTCAGAAGGGGGAATGTTGGTTCAATAAATCTACTGAATGTAATAGAAATATCAAAAAGTTTAGGCTTTGTTCTCAACCTTCAATCGTATACACACAACTATTGAGATGGTGCGACTTGTTCAAACTTCGACCTCGTGAGATATTTAGCCCGTCTGCACATCGAATTCGTTCAATAATTATTACATAAGCAATAAAACGTGAAGCTCTGTCTATATCACTAGTGGTCAATAAGCATCATAGTGATTATAATAATTCTGTTTGCTTGGCAATTATTTCTAATAGAAACCACTATTATTTTGTGCCGGTAGACAAAAATGACAAGGTCGCGCTATGGAGCTGTATGTTAACGCGGTGGCATTTAATTGGAAAAATTCTCACTCAATTACTGGATTCTTAGTTTGTGCGAGGAAACTACTTTTCAGATAGGTGGTTCTATTCTGATGGGGCCAGCACAGATGAAAGACCCCATATCACTGTAATAGTGTCTTAAACAAACAAAAATATCGTGCCTCATATCGACACGGAGCTTTATAGTACATCTACAATAGTAAAGAGATTTCTATTATGTTTGTTCTGGGAAGACGGACACAAACTGATGATCAATTTGACAATACCCTGGCCAGTTGAACATTATATAGCTGATTTTGTTTGTGATTCTGGTTCTGAAGTTTTGAGCGGTTCGTTTCTTTTATTTGCGGTCAAGGGGACGTAACTCTAAACACGTTGGCGACATGTGTTTACGATAAAAATTGTCATGTTTATATATAGCCACGTGATTATAATAAATCGTGCACGATAAACAAGAACGATTTCGTCAGTTCTAAAAATACAAGCACACAGTGATAACTACAGCGTAGTAAGCAGTCGTTCATGTTTTTTTTAACATAATTTGATATTTGCTTTATCCTAGGTCATAGATTGTCGAGATTTGTCGAAATGGACCTAACTGGTTAAATATATATAAATATTCAAAGTAAGGCGAAGTTTACGATAAATACTAGTATCATGTGTTTATATGTGATGATATAATAGCACTGACACATGTGTTTGAGGAGTTCGGAGGGTTCGTCTGCAGGTATTCAGTTTCAGCTTCCCTGTCGAGGAAAATGTGCATTACAGTTGTGCATCCATAGCGCACAAAACGTCGAGACATCAATATCCGGTAAATTATAGGCCCATTGACAAATAGCATGCATGTACTTAAATAATCTCAATCAAAGGCACTGTATATATAGATCTCGAAAACAAAGTACATGTAATAAAACATATGCAAGAAACCACGTGCTAGGGAAGAAACAAAATTAAGTTATCGGCGTAATTAACTCTAAAGATAACGCCAGGTCCTGAACTTTGTAAAACCTGCGTGGTAATATGGTTTGCGTTTAAATTTTACATAAAAAATTAGCTACTTTATATTTTGAAAAAGAAAATTCGTGTGTGTAAGTGCGAGCTGAACGATTTTGACATTTATAAATAACTCGGAGTAGCTTAGATCATTAGATCACTGATTAAAACTTTCCGGCGCAACTCATCGTACAATTTGCAAATCTGTTCATTTAACTTCAATTCCTTCTGATTACCATAATTTGATCAGACTAATTCAAACTATCGTGTAAGAGTTTCTTCCCTTTAAATATAAATATGGAAATTACGGTGTCCCTATCGTGTCATTTATATTTAACGACAATGTGCCAAACGAAATATCACATGTCGTTTGGACAAAAAAGCGCAACATTATTCAAATGTGACTTTGCATTGTCTAGTGTACATGCAGAATTGCATGGTCGCGATGTCACTTCGCATTGTCGTGTGTCGACCCTTAAACGTGAGGAACGACATAATAAATGGCACGATTAGGACGCCTTAGAAACGATGATTCATTCACGTGTCGCCGGGTTTATGAACAATGTTATATTCGAAATCTTTGAAATCAAGTTTCAGAGTAATGAAAATCCCATCCCCAGCATTTTAGGAGTGCCATTTATGACAATTAATATGTCAAGTTTAAAGCAGCATGCCTACGGATTCATGAAATCTTTTAAAATGTATTAGAAAGTTTAATATTGTCAAACTAACAAAGGAGGTAATTTACTAATTGCAAACGGCACTTTACAATCCACGTAAATTACAAAAAAGAGGTCAAAGTATTCAAAAATACACATTGATGCGTAAATAACACAGTAGCAATATGGAGATAAATACTGCAAAATCGGTCATTAACTGCATATAACATGAACATTATTTATTAAATTGTGAATATTTTTACTCATCTTAAAATCTTAGAACAATTTTCGCAAGGTTGATTTTCTTGAAATAGTTTGGCTCATCTGTAGGCATGCAGCTTTAAAGTTAGATTAACTTACCAGCGACAAAATTGCTTGAGGAGACGACACTGTAAATAATCATTTATCGCGCAGTTAAAATTGAGAATCTTCATATTTATTAAAATTAATATCGAAACTATATTGTATTGTAAATGATTCATTGCAAACAATTCAAGCAATTCAAGGTTACACTCAGCGTTGTGCACTACTTTTGGAGTTATAAAAGTCGTAAAATTCTAAAGTATATACGGACATTTTAGAGTCAATTGTTTGACCTAAATTGCGAACAAGAAACACAATGTTTGAAGTATCTTTAAAAATGATACTCGACCAAAGCAAATCTGCTTTTTTTATGCCCCCGTCCGTTTATCTGTCTGTCTGTCCGTACCCACTTACACATCATTCGTGTCCGGTCTGTAACTTTGTCATGCATTGAAGATTTTTTTAACAATTGGCACAAATGTCTACCACGTCATGATGATGTGTCGCGTCTAAGGTCGTGGTCACACTGAAGCACAGGAAGATTTTGAAGGTACACAAACTCTGGTGTAGTATTCAAATTTGGCTTCCTTTAAGATGCTAGAGGCATTTTGTAGTACAAGTGGTATCTTGGTGTATTTTACCTATTTAAGGTTTGCTGAATCCGATAAAGGTGGATACCAAATTGAAAAACTTGATCTTGACCATTGAAATGGCCATTTAAAATGACCACTAAAATGGCCGCCAATTTTTTTTTTATCATAAATGGATGATATATCAAATAAAACTTTTAAGGAAAGGAAAAGCCTGCAATTTGTCACAAAGCATGTAAAAAAACAATCCAATATGGCCGAAAATCCAAGATGGCAGATATTTTATAGTAATATAGTACTGAAAATGTTAAGGCATTTAAACATGTAAATTTAGGGTTTACGTAGCGAACACTACACTCTTTCCTGCCCTATCTGCTAGATTTTATCTGACACTCAGATGCCTATTTATATTTCACAGCGTAAATATACATTAATTAAAGGCCCCTTTTTCTGAGTACTCTTGGGTTTTGGTGTTCGTTTTTCTGTTATCAGTCGTCATCTTCGTTCTTCTGTTATCGGTTCTCGTCGCATTTCTCTGCTGTCAGTTCTTCTGTTATTGGTCGTGACTTTCCTTCTTCTGTTATTGATCCTCGTCGCAGTTCTCTTGTTGTCAGTTCTTCTGTTATTGGTCGTGATCTTCATTCTTCTGTAATCGGTCCTGGTCTCAGTTCTTTTGTTGTTAGATGTTTAACTGTTTTTCTGCTATCGTCTTCGTTCTTCTGTAATCGGTTCTCGTCTCTATTCTTCAGTCCTGGTCTCCGTTTTCTTGTTGTCAATTATTCTGTCATCGGTCCCGGTCTCTGTTATCGATCCCCGTCTTCATTCTTCTGTCATCAGTCCTCGTCTATATTATTCGGTTCTAGTCTGTTTTTTGTTGTAAATCCTCGTCGCCGGTGTCTTGTTGTCTTGTTGTCAGTTCGTCTGTTATCGGTCCCTGTCCTGTTCTGTTTTCGGTTCTCGTCTTCGTTTTTCTCCGTTCTACCGTCACCGGTTCTCGTCTCTTTTCTTCGGTAATCAGTCCTGGTCTCCGTTTTCTTGTTCTCACCATTTTTCTGTGATCGGTTCCCGTCTCTGTTATCGATCCCCGTCGTCATTTTTCTGTCATCAGTCCTCGTCTATATTATTCTGTTATCGGTCCTCGTCTCTATTTTTTGTCATCAATCCTCGTCTCCGTTGTCTTGTTGTAAGTTCTTCTGTTATCGGTCACTGTCTCTGTTTTCCTGTTATCGGTCGACGTCTCTGTTTGCTTGTTGTCAGTTCGTCTGTTATCGGTCCCTGTTCTGTTCTTTTGTTACCGGTCCTCGGCTCTGTTCGCTTGTTCGGTCCTCGTCTCTGTTCCCTTGTTACCAGTTCTTGTCTCCGTTCTTCCTTCTGTTACCGGTCGTCGTCTTCGGTCGTGTACTTTCGGTACTTGTTTCCTGTTCCGTTAAGGTCTTCTCATGTTTCTATCGTTGCCGTCATTCTGTGTTGATGTCCTGGTTTTGTCAGTCTTGTAGTCATATATTCGTTCAATGGAGTAGCGGGGGGTCGAACTCACGACCCCTTGATTTGTAGGCAGACAGTGTTACCACTGCACCATAGCGCCCGCTCTGAATAATAACCATTTTTGAAAATCCTTTATACATAAAATACTATTTCAATGGCTAACAAAGGGTGTATTACAATTATATTTTAACACCTCTACTATGTAGCCAACCCACGTGACTTTTGTATATGGTCAAAGAAAATATTACTCGATTTATACCAAATAATATTTTTATAGATAACTTTGCTGTTACTTTAAGATATCCTGGAAATTTATTGGAGGGTACCCGGAATGATGTGATAATCTTCTTGTAGAATTTTCTCAAAACCGTGACTGAATTCCAAAATTTTCGAGAGCTGCCATGGTATAGCAAACACACGTAGCAATCCCCTGGTTTCAGACATTTTATGACTCGATGAAAATATGGTGTTGTTATTGTTGTTGTTGTTTTTAACTTTAAATTTCAAATTAAATAGTCACATATTTTTAAACAAGATGGTAAACTTAAATATGCCCAAATGTCATCAAGAGCAGTTTTGCATGTGGAAGGAATGTATTTTTCAGACTGTACAGTCAAATGAAACAAATAAAATTAAGAGACGATATTACCTGATTGGTAATTTAGATGAATAGAAGTAAGTTTTCTTCTTTTTATTGCTTTTGACATTAAAGTTATTTATCAATTTCAGCTTTGCTTTTCTCGAAACAGCCTGACATTGTCAGAATTGTCAGCAAAAATAAAATTGAGGTACCACATGAGGAAAATCTTAAGAAAGTAGTTTCGTCATTGAAAAGTGTGAAATTATATTTTGATAATTTTCACTGTGAAATAATCAAATATAATTTTCACGGATAAATCAGTAATCCACTGAAAAGCATAAAATAAAAAAACTATGGAACTAATGTTAGTAAAAGTCATATCTGCTAAAAATGTAAACGTCATCGTTACTTCCGCAGTAGCACAGCCGGTTAAGTGATTAACTGATGTGTGAGAGGTCTTTGGTTCGATTCCTACTGTTGCCATTGTTTAAGACCTGTTGTTTTTTGTTGTTGTTTTTTTTTGTGGGGGCGCAGTAAATATTTTAAAACACTTTTTGTCTCGGTTTGTGTTGTGTTTATGGCATTGACATGACACTTTTTGACATTTCAAAATAATTTTTAAATACTCATTTTAAACCATAAATACCATAATAAGTGCAAAATATATGAAAACCAAATGAACAACTCTAAAAGAAAATCATAGCTACAAATAATGTTGAAAATTACGGAACACCTGAAGTGACATTTTCCACACTTTGAATTGAATTGAACGAATTGAATTCGTTTTTACGAGATAATAATTCCAAATTAGAAATATTATTTCGTTTTAACGAAATATAAAATCTTAATAACGAAATATTGATTCGTTATTACGAAATATTATTTCGTTATTACGAAATATTAATTTGTTATTACGAAATATTTATTCATGGTAAAATTTATAAACTAAGTTTATTGTTCAATATAAGTCAAGTAAACAAAACATTAAAAGTGATTTTTTTTTCAATCCTTTAAACCTTAACGCGCAAGTAAAACAGTATTGTATATACTGTTTATTGAGTCATTAGGCTTATAATCGCTATATTTGGTGGCCAATCTCATTAAAATCTGATCATATTGAATAATCATTTGATTTTGACAAGAATAATTAATTGCATCATATTGTATCATAGTTTTAATGACCTATTTTAGTATTTTTAAGCGGCCATTTTAAATTTACCTTTTAAAGGTCAATGTCAATTTTATTTTCTTGGTATCCACCCTCATCGTCTTCAGCATACCCATATTAGGTTTAAACACTCAAGATATTACTTGTACTATAAAATGCCTCTAGCATTCATATTTTTCTTAAAAGCAGTCCTGTCTATAGTCCGTGTTCTGTTGCTCTTCATAAATCTGATTCATTTGCCTTTCTAACATTATAATTCATACGCGTTATGTCTACACATTTCTGATTACTTTTTCTTCAAAGTAGTATAAATATTGCAATTACATTTGAGTTCCTCATGATGACGTTGCGATGTTTACGGCACAATATAACAATTCTTTACTTCTTTACTCTATTTCTTTATCACACACATATACAATGTATAATGAAAATAAATCAGTATAATTTTTGGCTGGCATGAAATAATTATAGTGTCTAATAAGTATAGGCCTAGCATACAAAATACTAAATCACCATAACTTAAGTAATTACATAAGCGCAAAAGAAACTTAAGTGGTCAACGCTATCTTGACCAAAGACAAATTAATTTTTTGGAAATTGTAACACAAAACTTAAAATACAACGCTTTTTGAAAAGTAAACATCTTATCTTTTTAAGTTCTGAAATTTAAGGCCCATTTTGTTTTGTTGATTTGAGCCGCGTCACGTCAAAACCAACAAAATGGGTTTGCGACCAGCATAAATCGAGACCAGCCTGCGCATCCGCGCAGTCTGATCCGGATCCATGCTGTTCGCTATCAGTTTCTCTACTTGTTATAGGGTTTGTAAGCGAACAGCAGGGATGCTGATCAGACTGTGCGGATGCGCAGGCTGGTCTGGATCCATGCTGGTCGCAAACCCATTATGTTGGTTTTGTCGTAACGCGGCTCATTTGTACTTTTTACACAGTTTGAGTCATATCTCGGTGTCGCTCCACTTAACTGGCTTCCCTGGATAACTAAACATTTATTACCGCAGTTTCTGCATAAGTGACGCACTTAGAGACAAATAAATATTTAGACTCAATGTCTGACGGAAAAATTTCGGTTTCAGGAAGTTAAAGCTGCATAAGCATACTAGAAATATCCTTGTTAAGTTATAATTAACACTTGAAATAACAATGGATTATTTCATAAGTGATTCTTTAATTCTATTGACATATTCTAGCATCTACTTGTGTGTTAAGTAGCAGAGGAACTCCTTGTTTGCGTGTTTCTCAGAAACTGGGTTACTTTAACTACACGAGAAATAATCATCCGGGTATGAAAAAGAAAACAAAATTACAGTTTTTGAAGTTTGTATATTCGTCAGATCTATACGTCATTTTTATATACTCTCTTCACAGAACAATGTAACAAAAAGAATCAATGTCCATTCTTTATTATATATACAATCATATTAATTAATGGCAGTGTTATGGTCCTTTACTTAGTCATCAGAAATGTATATATTATTATTTTGTGGAGCACGTTGCCCCATTTACATTTTTACACCATATGGAATTGTGGGGATAACAAGGGCATAGTCGTTACACTTTTCCATCACTGCAGGAGCAACTGAAATAATTGTGTGGGACTAAATGACATTGGAAGGTCATAAGCAAGGTCATAACCGCAGAACGGATACATTTTAGAATGAAAGTTTTACCACAAAACCGCCCAAAATTTCTGCCTTTAGTCGGACCATTTTTTTATTTTTATTTTTGCAGAATATCGCAGAATATCAGGTTTGGCTTACTTGCACGTCTCTAAAGTGTTGTGCCAAAGATAGTCCGATTTTTTGTTGAAACTTGAAAGTAATAGCTTATCACTACCGTAGGTGTTTAAATTTGTTTTGTTTATGAAGATTACTGCATATATAAATAAAACGATATCGACAGCCTACCCTCATGGAAATTCTAAAACTTATTTTACCAATTCTTAACTATGGATGCTTACTTGATAGTCATGTATTAGAAAATATACATTTAAAGTTTTGTAATAAGTTGTTAGGAGACACAAAACAATTTTATCTGTGGTGAAGAACATCTTTAAAAAAAACAATGAGAGCTATTAATGTTATAAAGTACTGGTTAAAAGTTGTTCAGTCAATTACAAGTAGTACAAAATATGTCAAAGTTGTATATATGATCTTATGTGTAGAGATTAGAACTTAAACCAAATTCACTAAGTCTGTTATGATTTTGTTACAATTAAGTATGGATAAATCGGGGCGTTGGAGATATAAATTTATTTTTAGCAGCAGTAAAACAAAGATTAATAGATACATTGGTACAAAATTGGTATGCAACTTTAAGAGATTCATCAAGAGCAAGAAGTTATGTTTTATTTTGTGTTTTGGTTTTAAATCATATCTGTCAATGGTTAATAGTGAAAAATTTAGGAAATCTTTATCACGTTCCGGGACTCTTCGTATAGATTTAAAGTAGAAACTGGTAGATGACATAAACCTGAAGCAATTCCTTATAATAAAAGAAAATGTTATATTTGCTTAAAAATAGAAGATAAATTTCATTTTTCTATTAGAATCTCCACAGTACAAAACTTTTTAGAAAAAAAATTTAAAAAAAATAGACCAATATTTATTGAATTTTTTACATCTAAAAAAAAAATGAAAATATTATAAGAAAACTACCAATGTTTATCTTTAAAATGTTTGAATTAAGAACAAATGCTGAATATTCGTAAATTATAGTAGTTAGGAAGGTACATGTAATATCATTATGCAAAACTTGTGCTTCATTTAAACCTTGCTGTAATATAATTATTCTGTTCATATTAAACCTAACTTATGTCTCAAATATAAAATAAATGTTAAATATATGTTATGTATGTTTAATGACCTTGATATTATGTTTCTGTATGTATGTATGTATGTATGTATGTATGTATGTATGCTGTGTACTCATGGGTATAATAACCACATGTATTTGGAAATAAAATCTAATCTAAATTTAGAATCATTTAGTTAAGAATCATTTTTAAAAACCCGTTATCTAGGGGTAACATGGTGGCTTAGGATTAAAGAGGTCCTGGGTTCGAATCCCGGTCCAGTCAACTGATTATTATGTCTTATTTGCTGATTAGGGAATTAGCCAAGATATGCAAAATAAAGTATGGTGGTATTTAAAAAATAGACACGCGTGACACTTAAAATTAACAAAAATAAAAAAATCGGAAGGTGAAATTGTTTTAATATTTGAAAAATGAATGTCTTATGCTATATAGAAAAGATTAAAAGTTGTGAAAAATTGATTTCTATGGTAAAAAGACAAACAAACAAAAAAGAAAAAGAAAGAAAGAAAAAAAGAGGACCACTTTGCCTTGGAAAAAATCGTAACCTGAAAACACAAGTTTTCCGTTAAATATTTTTTAACCATTTAATAACCGGTGAAATTATATAAATTTATTCAGCAGATGCTAAGTTGAATTAATTATTATCATGAGTATATTTATCTTGGTTACTACTTCTGCTTATCTAATAATTTTCAACTGATGTACTGATGATGATGATGCTCTGTGCCATGTCCAGCATGTGAGTGGTTCCCTTTGAGCGAAGTGCACTGTGAGCCATGTGTGAGTTTTATGATTCATGGTCTGTTGGAAGTGATAAGTAGTGTCCTGTGAGTTATGTTTGTTGTGTCTTAATGTGAGCGTTTTGTGAATAAGGTAAGTATTTGATAAGTGTCCCGTGTGTCATGTTCGCTGTGTGATGTGTGTTAGGCCAGTGTTCTGTATGTAAGGTTAGCTGTGTGCGTAAGGTCTGTGTGTTTGAGATGCATAGTAACCTGTGCGTAATTGTTCTAGAAGTGTCCTGTGTATCAGGTCTGTCTTTAAGTAGTTACCTGTGTCAATTTGACAGTGTAAGTCTGTGAGTAGTGTCCTGTATGTCAATAGAGTGCCGTGTGTCAGTATTAGTATGTGTTTCATGTTCGCTGCATACATAGTGTCTTGTGTCAGTGTTTGTAATTAATGTTTTCTGTGTCAGGTCAGTGTGTCATTTTGTCCTGTGTGTTATGTTCGTTGTTTAGCTCGTGTCCTGTAAGGTCAGTGTGAGTGTTTGTAATTAATGTCTTCTCTGTCAGATGATGTGTGTCAGCGTGTGTGTAGTGTTCTGTGTGAGTAGTGTCCTGTATGTCAGTAGTGTTCTGTGTGTCACTGTGAGTAGTGTCTTTTGTGTAAGTGTGTGAGTAGTGTCCTGTGTGTCAGTAGTGTCCAGTGTGTCCGTGTGTCGGTAACTTCCCGTGTGACCGTAGTGTACTGTGTTTCAGTGTGTCAGTAGTGGCCTGTGTGACCGTAGTGTCCTGTGTGACAGTGTGTCAGTAGTGTCTTTTGTGTCAGTGTTTGAGAGTAGTGTTCTGTGTGTTAGTAGTGCCCTGTGTGTCCGTAGTGTCCTGTGTGAGTAGTGCGCTAGTCTCAGTACTGCCCTGTGTGTCAGTAGTGCCCTGTGTGTCGTAGTGGCCTGTGTGTCCGTAGGGCCCTGTGTGTCTGTAGTCTTCTATGTGTCAGTAGTGTCCGGTTTGTCCGTGTGTCCTGTTTGTCCGTATGTCAGTAGCGTCCTGTTTGTCCGTGTGTCAGTAGTGTTCTGTTTGTCCGTGTGTCAGTAGTCACCTGTGTGTCAGTGTGTGAGTAGTGTGATGTATGTGAGTGTGTGAAAGATTGTTAGTATTTTTAGTGGAGTAGCGGGGGATCGAACTCGCAACCCCTAGAATTGTAGTCAAACAGTGTTACCACTGCACCACAGCGCCCGCTCTGATTTATAACTGTTTTAGAAGTTCCTATATACATTATCACATTATGCACTTGAATTTTTTCACACCTAAATAGTTAATAGCTGTTAGGTATAAAGTGATTTACAATGGCTGACATTCGTGTCCTTGCACGAGGGGTTATGATAAAAGACTTTACACAAACGAGTAGTAAAAGGAAAATAAGTAAGACTGTTGACAGGCTTTAAAAAAACAAAAACATACCAGATAAAGAAGCCGTGTTTCGTAAGATAAAACCGCAGTTCTAGTATTGACAATAAGGTAATTAATTAATTAAATAATTGCAAACTATCAGCTAGTATGTAATTGGTTATTCGAATATCCAATTACCATCTACCTACCAAATTGACGCTCATGGAAATTTCCCTCATTTTGTTCGCCGGGTTTGAAAAAAAAACATTTTCGAAAAACAGCTGCATGTTAAAACATACTACTATATTATTCCGTATGGGGCCGTTGTTGTTGTTGCTCAGTGTTTATTTAGAAAAAAATAACCGAACAATTTACCTTTTGCAGTGTTACAAACTCTTATAGATATACAGAACTTATAAAACAACCAATGGATAAGCGTTATACTGTAAAAAAAGATATTTTCGCAAGGCGAAAATTTCGCAAAATCAATATTTAATTCGGACTAATTCGCAAGGTTAAATATTTGTGAATTTCTACTTTGGACTTATTTCTATTTATATAGTACTGATATATTTAGTGACAAAAATTAGCGAATTAAGCGAAATTTAATCCCTCGCGAAATTTTCTGATTTACCACGTCATTTGGCTTAAAGGCATCCTGTTACATGTATAATAAACCTGAAAGTTGTTCTCAGTATATAAACAGAAATCATGTGATTAAATACACGATCGGTCCTTAAACAGAAGATGAACGGAAAGTTGTGGAAACTTGAAATAACAATAAACCGGTCAATGTCAAGAAGTTGAAATAGGAAGATAACTGAAGTGACAAATTGAGAATAATAATACGTATATCTTCATGTTTATCAAAATTACTATCGAAACTACATGGTATTGTAATTGATATCATTGAAAACAATTCAAGCAATTCAATATCACATTCAGCGATGTTGAAATCCTATCTAAATGCACGTGCTACTTTCGGAGTTATAAAAGTCGTAAAAATATTAAGTATATACGGATATTTCAGAGTCAATTGTTTGACCTAAATTGCGAACAAGCAACGCAATATTTGAAGTATCTTTAAAAAAGATACTCGACCAAAGCAAATCTGCTTTTTTATGCCCCGCCAGTTTATCTGTCTGTCCGTCTGTCTGTGCGCCCGACTTACACAGCACTCGTGTCCGGTCTGTAACTTTGTCATGCATTGAATAATTTTTTAAATAATTGGCACAAATGTCTACCACGTCATGATGATGTGTCGTCTAAGGACCATGTCCCTACCTCAAAGGTCAAGGTCACATTCTCACAAGAAGATTTTGAAGGTACACAAACTCGTACCTATCATACAAAAAAAAATCTACGACAGGATTAGACTTTCCGAAAGAAAAAATCCTGAAAAATTGTCCTCGGAAGTTAGAGACACGTCTACAGAGGAGAACACAAATAGATATCAAAGAATCGGTGACGATTTTACATCAGAAATTTAAGTACTACTTCTTCAGGGATGTAGTCCGTGTTCTGTTGCTCTTCATAAATCTGATTCATTTGCCTTTTTTAACATTATAATTCATACGCGTTATGTCTACACATTTCTGATTACCTTTCCTTCAAAGTGGTATTAATTCTCCGTGAAATATTGGCAATAACATTTGAGTACCTCGTGATGACGTTACAATGTTTACGGCACAATACTTCTTTTATTAACTCCCTTTATTTACATGAAATGTTAAATTCCGTAATATCTTTATAAATAATGCTTTTTGAAACTTACAAAATCGATAAATCTTAATTTAAGCATCATAATTATTTATGGTTTAAAACCATAAAAAAAAATGTGTTACAGGATCTTTAATGATAACATATACATAATAATGATCGTAGATAAACTAGTATGAATTTTGGGTGGCCCCATGGCGCTTTTTTACTTAGTATTAAAATGTTTTATTAATTTTGTGGAGCACGGCCCCTATTAAATTTTTCACCATATGGAAATTTTGGATAAAAATGGCAAAGTCTTTCACTTTTTGGGCCCCAATGCTGGGAGGGATAACCCCAGACGATCATTTTAGAATTAAGTTTAACAACCAAACGCCAAAAAAATTTTGCCCTTTTCGGACCTTTTTTTTTTGCAGAATTAGGGTTTTGGGTCACTTGCACATCTCAAAATTTTGTGCCAAAGCTTGGTCAAGTTGAGTTCGATTTTGTTGAAACTTTAAAGAAATAGCTTATTACTATCGTATGTGTTGGAATTTGTTTTGTTTATGAAGATTACTGCATTTATAAATAAAACGATATCGGCAGCCTACCTTATTTGCGCGAATCCCGAACTTTGCATGTTTTCCCCATAAAACAGACCACATAAGTTAGCTGGTCGACGTAGGGAGACGAGGTGTCATATAATCATGCTAAGTTAAATTTATTATTATCATGAGATTATATTTATCTGAATTACCACTTCCGTTTATTTAATATATTCCAACTAATGATGATGATGCTCTGTGGGCCATATCCAGCATGTGAGTGGTGCCCTTTGGGCGAAGTGTTATTTGAGCCATGTGTGAGTTTGGTGATATAGGTCTGTTGGAAGTGTTGGAGTAGTGTTCTGTGAGTTATGTTTGTTGCGTCTAGTTTTATGAATAAGGTCAGCATTTGATTAGAGTCATGTGTGTCATGTTCGCTGTGTACATAGTGTCTTGTGTCAGTGTATGTAATTAATGTATTTTGTGTCAGGCCCGTGTGTCAGTTTGTCCTGTGTGTTATGTTCGTTGTGAGTGTTTGTGATTAATGTCTTCTATGTCAGGTGATGTGTGTGAATGTCCTGTGTGAGAAATGTCCTGTGTGTCAGTGTGGCAGTAGTGTCCTGTGTGTCAGTGTGAATAGTGTCTTGTGTGTGAGTAGTGCCCTGTGTGTCAGTAGTGTCCTGTGTGTCCGTTGTGTTCTGTGTGTCAGGAGTGTCCTGTGTCAGTAGTATCCTGCATGTCAGTAATGTGCTATTTGTCAGTAGTGTTCTGTACGTGTGTCTGTAGTGTCTTGTGTGTCAGTAGTGTCTTGTGTGTCTGTAGTGACCTGTGTGTCTTTAGTGTCCTGCGTGTCAATAGTTTCCTGTGTGTTAGTGTTTGAGTAGTGTCAATTGTGTCCTGTGTCTGTAGTGGCCGTCGTGTTAGTAGTGTCCTATGTGTCAGCAGTGTCCTATGGGTCTGTAGTGTCCTGTATGTCAGTAGTGTCCTGTGTGTCAGTAGTGTCCTGTGTGTCAGTGTTGTGTCCTGTGTGTCAGTAGTATCCTGTGTGTCAGTAGTGTTCTATGTGTCAGTAGTCTCCTGTGTGTCAGTAGTGTCCTATGTGTCTGTAGTGTCCTGTGTGTCAGTAGTGTTCTATGTGTCAGTAGTCACCTGTGTGTCAGTAGTGTCCTGTGTGTCTGTAGTGTTCTATGTGTCAGTAGTGTCCTATGTGTCAGTAGTCACCTGTGTGTCAGTAGTGTCCTATGTGTCTGTAGTGTCCTGGGCGTCAGTAGTGTTTTATGTGTCTAGTATTTTTAGTGGAGTAGCGGGGGATCGAACTCGGATTCCCTAGACTTGTAGTCACACAGTGTTACCAGTGCACCATAGCGCCCGCTCTGATTAATAACTGTTTTAGAAGTTCCTATATACATTATCACATTAGTAAACTATATGCAATTGAATTTTCACACCTAAATAGTTAATAGTTGTTAGGTATAAAGTGATTTACAATGGCTGACACTCGTGTCCTTGCGCGAGGGGTTATGATAAAGAACTTGACACAAACGAGTAATAAAAGGGAAATAAGTGAGACTGTGGACAGGCCTTAAAAAAACATACCAGAAAAAGAAGCCGTGTTTTGTAAGATAAAACCGCAGTTCAAGTATTGACAATAAGTAAGCTGAAACGAATACTTGTTGTTAATGATAAATGATGGTTTAAGACGAGTCTATTTAATCAAGTTTCACGATTAAAAATATTTCTACATTTTTTTTGTATATGCGGAATTTAGGTGAAAAAAGTATGTTAAAGCCGCAAACCTCCTGGTTCATGCTAATTTTCATTTTGAAAATGCAATGTGAATTAAAAGTAAAATATTTTCAAGTGAACAAAGAAAATAGCTAGTTTACATAGTGCAAAAAAACTTTCAATTCGCATAAATTACCAAATAAATGTCAAAATATGCAAAATAAACCTTATTGCTTTAGTCTCGAGATTTTGTTTCCTAAAGTCTTAGTAAATTTTATGCATTTTTTCAGACTTATAATAACAGTATATTACAAGGTAGATAATTCTACAAAATGATATCACCCCCGCACTCTACGTCGACCAGGGGACTGAGATGGTTATTCGCGTGAATCCCCAACTACCTACCAGAAGATAGTTGGTAATTCGGATATTGCTGTTTATTTTTAACAAATGTTACGTTTATATAACAAGATATGTGTTTTATTTAATATGGTACCTTCCCCCCTCACCATAAATAGACCTAGCTTAGTCGCCTGAATCCCCACATACCTACTAAAATGTATAGTTGTTAATTCAAACTTTGCATGTTAACATTTAAAAAGTACTTTTCCGAAATAAACGTAACAGAAATATGAAGAAAGATGTGTTCTCCAACATAGAATCACACTGTCTCCTAATATGTCCACCAGGGTACTCTGTTGCTTATTGGCGCGACTCCCCAACTATCAACAAGAAGGTAGTTGGTAATTCGAACATTGCATGTTTTCCACTCGAAATAAAAAGAACTTTTCCGGAATAAATTTAACGGATATATGACAAAAAAAGATGTATGTTTACCAACATGGAACCACCCTGTCTCTTTATGCCATCTAGGGCACTCGGTTGGTTATTAACGTGAATCCCAAACTAAAAAGTTGGTTATTCAAATTTACCCTAAAAACAAAAAATAATTGTTCACAAAAAAGGAACAGATAGACGAATTCTACCAAATGGTATCACCCCGTCTCTCTACATCGACCAGGGCACTCGTTATTCGTGTGAATACCCAAGGTAATTCGAACTTCTGGTAGTTAGTTGGGGATTCCTGCGAATAAATATAGGTCCCCTCCTTTAATGTATGATGTGTTCTAACAATAGTTGATTGAATTACCAACTACCGCCTGTTTAATAATTTAATAACTATTACAATTCACCATACAGAACTTATAAAACAACCAATAGATAAGCGTTATACTGTAAAAATGATATTTTCGCAAGGCGAAAATTTTGCAAAATCAATATTTAATTCGGACTAATTCGCGAGGTTAAATATTTGTGAATTTCTACTTTCGACCTCTTTTTATTTATATACTACTGAGATATTTAGTGACGAAAATTAGCGAATTAAGCGAAATTTAATCCCTCGCGAAATTTTCCGATTTACCACGTCATTTGGCTTAAAAGCTTCCTATTACATATAATAAACCTGAAACTTGTTCTAAGTATATAAACAGAAATCATGTGATCGGTCCTTAAACAGAAGATTGTCGGAAAGTTGCGAAAACTTGAAAATAACAATAAACCGGTCAATGTCAAGAAGTTGAAATAGGAAGATAACTGAAGTGACAAATTGAGAATAATAATATGTATGTCTTCATGTATGTCAAAATTAATATCGAAACTACATTGTATTGTAAATGATATCACTGAAAACAATTCAAGTAATTCAAGATCACAATCAGCGATGTTGAAATCCTATCTAAATGCATGTGCTACTTTCGGAGTTATAAAAGTCGTAAAATACGGATATTTCAGAGTCAATTGTTTGATCTAAATTGCGAACATGCAACACAATATTTAAAGTATCTTTAAAAAAGATACTCGACCAAAGCAAATCTGCTTTTTTATGCCCCGTCCGTTTATCTGTTTGTCCGTCTGTCTGTTCGCCCACACATTCACAACATTCGTGTCCGGTCTGTTACTTTGACATGCATTGAAGATTTTTTTTAATAATTGGCACAAATATCTACCACGTCATGATAATGTGTCGCGTCTTAGGACCATGTCCCTACTCAAAGGTCAAGGTCACATTCTCACAAAAAGATTTTGAAGATACACAAACTCGTACCTATCATACAAAAATAAACTACGAAATGATTAGATTTTCCGAAAGAAAAATTCTGAAAAAATTGTCTTCGGATGTAAAGAGGAAACAGATCTAGACAAATATAATTCAAAGAATCGCTGATGGAAAAGAACACAAATTGATTTATATCAGAAATTGAAGAACTAGTAGTCCCTTCATAAATCTGATTCATTTGCCTTTCTAACATTATAACTCATACGCGTTATGTCTACACATTTCTAATTACTTTTCCTTCAAAGAAGTATTAAATATTGGCAATAAAATTTGAGTTCCTCGTGATACTTCTTTTATTACCTCCCTTTATTTACATGAAATGTTAAATTCGGTAATATCTTTATAAATAATGCTTTTTGAAACTTACAAAATCGGTAAATCTTAATTTGAGCATCATATTTATGATTTAAAACCATAAAAAAATTGTGTTACAGGATCTTTAATGATATCATATACATAATAATGATCGTAGATAAACCAGTATGAATTATGGCTGGCATGAACTATAGTATTAACCAAGTATAGACCTAGCATACAAAATACTAAACCACTATAACTGAAGCAATTTAAAAAGCTCAAAAGAAACTTAAGTGGTCAACGCTATCTTGACCAAACGACTAATTAATTTTTTTTGGAAATCGTAACACAACACTAGAAATACAACGCTTTTTTTAGGTTCTGAAACTTAAGGGCCATTTTGTTTTGTTGATTTTTAGTTTTATTTAACCCGTTAAATAGTTTTGGTCATATCTCGGTGTCGTTCCACTTACATGGCTTTCCTGAATAATTAACCATTTATTACCGCAGTTTCTGCACACGTGACGCACTTAGAGACAAATAAGTATTAAGACTCTATGTCTGACGGAGGAATTTCGTTTTCAGGAAGTTAAAGCTGCATAAGCATACTAGAAATATCCTTGTAAAATTATAAATTACACTTGAAATAACAATGGAGTACTTCATAAGTGATATATTCTAGCATCTAGTTGTGTGTTAAGTAGCAGAGGAACTTGTTGATCATGTGTTCTGAGAAGCTGGGTATTTTAACCCCGCGAGAAATAATCATCCGGGTATGAAAAAGAAAACGAAGTTACAGTTTTTGAAGTTTATATATATTCGTCAGATCTATACGTCATCTTGATATACTCTGTTCACAGAACAATGTAACAAAAATATCAATATACATGTTTTATTATTTATACATACATATAAATTAATGACAGTGTTATGGTCCTTTAAATAGTCATCAGAAATGTATTTATTATTATTTTGCAACCATTTACATTTTTCACACGGAATTGTCGGAATCACAGGGGCATATATATATATAGTTTTTACTTTACACTTTTTCGGCACTGCGGGAGCAACTGAGATAATTTTGTATGACTTGATGACATGAAAGGGTCATAAGTAAGGTCATAACCGCAGAACGGATACATATTAGAATGTAAGTTTTACCACCAAACCGCCCAATAAATGTCTGCCATTTGTCGCACTAAATGTCATTTTTAAATGTTTTTGCAGAATATCAGGCTTGGCCCACTTGTACGTCTCTAAAATTTTGATCCAAAGCTTGGTCAAGTGAACATAAAAAACGAAGTCTGACTTAGTTGAAACTTTGAAGAAATAGCTTATCACTATCGTATGTGTTTAAATTTATTTTGTTTATGAAGAGTACAGCATTTATAAATAAAACGATATCGGCAGCCTACCCTAATGGAAATTCTAAATTAAGAATCATTTAGTTTATTAAAACCCGTTATCCAGAGTTTAATAAAACCCGTTATCCAGGGGTAGCATGGTCGCTTAGGATTTGAGAGGTCCTGGGTTCGAATCCCAACTATTAAACAGCTGGTACTTGGTTATTCAATCTACTATCACAAGCATGAAATGTTCGAACATATTACATTTTTAAATACAAAATAAAGGAGGGGACCTAGTTGGTAATTTGCGCGAATCCCGAACTAGTAGTTGGTAATTCGAACCTTGCATGTTTTCCCCTCAAAACAGACCACCTAAGTTCGCTGGTCGAATTAAATTAATTATTATCATGAGATTATATTTTTCTTAGTTACTACTTCTGTTTATTTAATGTGTACCATGGCAAGCATGTGAATGGTGATGAATGGTCTGTTTGAAGTGTTTAAGAGTAATGTTTGTTGTGTCTAAAGGTGAGCGTTTTGTGAATAAGGGCAGTATTTATTATAGTCCTGTGTGTCATGTTCGCTGTGTACATAGTGTCCTGTCTGTTAGGCCAGTGTTCTGTATGTAAAGTTATGTTTGAGTTAGCTGTGTGCCTATAGTGTCCTGCGTGTGTCAGGTCTGTCTGTTTGAGATAGCATAGTAACCTGCGCGTAATTGTGCGAGTAGTGTCCTGTGTGTCAGGTCTGTGTTTTAGTAGTTTCCTGTGTCAATTTGACAGTAGTGAAAGTTTGTGTCAATAGTGTGCCGTGTGTCAGTATTGTCCTGTGTTTCATGTTCGCTGTGTACATAGTGTATTGTGTTTGTAATTAATGTCTACTGTGTTTTCGTGTGTGAGTAGTGTACTGCGTACCAGTAGGTGATATTTCAGTGTGTCATGTTCGTTGTTAGGCCAATGTGAGTGTTTGTGATAAATGTCTTCTCTGTCAGTGTGAGTAGTGTCCTGTGTGAGTAGCTTCCTGTGTGTCTATAGTTATTTGTGTCTGTGTGTGAGTAATGTACTGTGTGTCCGTAGTGTCATGTGTGTAAGTAGTGTCCTGTGTGTCCGTGTGTCAGTAATGTCTTGCGTGTCCGTAGTGTCGTGTCATGTGTATTAGTAGTGATCCGAGTGTCAGAACAGTATGTGTGTCAGTAGTGTACCAGTAGTGTCCTATGTGTCCGTTTGTGAGTAGTGTCTTGTGTGTGTGAGAGTAATGTCCTGTGTGTCCGTAGTGTCCTGTACGTGTGTCCGTAGTGTTATGTTTTTCCGTGGGTCAGTCGTGCTATGTGTGTCAGTAGTGTCCTGTGTGTCAGTAGTGTACTGTGTGTGTAGTGGCTGTAGTGTTCTGTGTGTCAGTAGTGTTCTGTTAGTTTCTAGTGTATGTAGTGTCCTGCGTGTCCGTAGTGTCCATGTATGTACGTAGTGTCCTGTGTGTCCGTAGTATCATGCGTGTCCGTAGTTTCCTGCGTGTCAGTAGTGTCCTGTGTGTCAGTAGTGCCTTGAGTGTTTTCAGTAGTGGCATGCGTGTCCGTAGTGGGTCCTGCGTGTCAGTAGTGTCCTGTGTGTCAATAGTGCCCTGAGTGTTTATAGTGTCAGTAGTGTCAGTAGTGTCCTGTGTGTCAGTAGTGTCCTGTGTATCTATAGTGTCAGTAGTGTCCTGTGTGTCAGTAGTGTACTGTGTGTAAGTGTGTGAGTAGTGTCATGTGTGTGAGTGTGTGAAAGATTATTAGTATTTTTAGTGGAGTAGCGGGGGATCGAACTCGCAACCCCTAGAATTGTAGTCACACGTGTTACCACTGCACCACAGCGCCCGCTCTGATTTATTAGTATTTTGGAAATCCCTATATACATTATCACATTAGTAAACTATATGCAATTGAATTTTCACACCTAAATAGTTAATTTAGCTGTTAGGTGTTTTACAATGGCTGACATTCGTGTCTTTGCTCGAGGGGTTGTGATAAAGGACTTTACACAAACGAGTAGTAAAAGGAAAATAAGTTAGACTGTTGACAGGCTTTAAAAAAAACAAAAGAAGCCGTGTTTCATAAGACAAAATCTAAGTTCTAGTATTGACCATAAGAAAGCTGAAACAAATACGCGTCATGACAAAACCAACGTAATGCGTTTGCGACTAGCATGGATCCAGACCAGCCTGCGCATCCACGCACTCTGATCAGGATCCATGCTGTTCGCTATCAGTTTCTCTATTTGTAATAGAGTTTGTAAGCCAACAGCATGGATCCTGATCAGACTGCGCGGATGCGCAGGCTGGTCTGAATCCATGCTGGTCGCAAACCCATTATGTTGGTTTTGTCATGACACGGCTCAAATGATGGTTTGAGACGTGTCTATTTAATCAAGTTTCACTGGTTAAAAATATTTCTATTTGCGGAGTTTAGGTGAAAAAAGTATGTTAAAGCAGCAAACCTCCAGACTCATGCTAAAATGGTAAAATGTTTTCATGTGAACAAAGAAAGCAGTTTACATATTGCAAACAGCACTTTCAATTCGCATAAATTACCAAAATAAATGTCAAAATATGAAAAAAATGCCTTATTGCTTTAGTCTCGAGATTTTGTTTCTTAAAATCTTAGTAAATTTTATGCATTTTTTTTTATCTTCAGAATAATAATTACGGTATATTACACGATAGATAATTCTACCAAATGGTATCACCGCGCACTCTACGTCGACCAGGGGACTGAGATGGTTATTCGCGTGAATCCCCAACTACCTACCAGAAGATAGTTGGTAATTCGGATATTGCTTGTTAATGTTTAACAAATGTTACGTTTATATAACAAGATATGTGTTTCTTTAATATGGCAACAAATCGACCTAGCATAGGACTCAGTTGTTATTCGCGTGAATCCCCACTTACCTACTAGAAGGTATAGTTGTTAATGTTTTACTTTTAAAAAAGTACTTTTCCGAAATAAACGTGTTCACCAACATAGAAGCACACTGTCTCCTAATGTCCACCAGGAGACTCTGTTGGTTACTGGCGCGACTCCCCAAATAAATACCAGAAGGGCTTTGCAGGCGGCGTCTAATAAGCGTTATACTGTAAAAAAAGATATTTTCGCAAGGCGAAAATTTCGCAAAATCAATATTTAATTCGGACTAATTCACGAGGTTAAATATTTGTGAATTTCTACTTTCGGTCCTGTTTTATTTATATAGTACTGAGTAATTAATGAGACAAAAATTAGCGAATTAAGCGAAATTTAATCCCTCGCGAAATTTTCCGATTTACTTAAGGCTTCCTATAACTTATTAATAAACCGGAAAATTGTACTAAGTATATAAACAGAAATCATGTAATAAAATACACGATCGTTCCTTAAACAGAAGATTGTCGGAAAGTTGCGAAAACTTGAAAATAACAATAAACCGGTCAAAAATAGGAAAATAACTGAAGTGACAAATTGAGAATAATAATACGCATATATTCATATGTATCAAAATTAATATCGAAACTACATTTTATTGTAAACGATGTCATTGAAAACAATTCAAGCTATTCAAGATCACAATCAGCGATGTTGAAACCCTATCTACTTTCGGAGTTATAAAATCGTAAAAATCTTAAGTATACACGGATATTTCAGAGTCAATTGTTTGACCTAAATTGCGAACGAGTAACACAATATTTGAAGTATCTTTAAAAAGATACTCGACTAAAGCAAATTTATTTTTTATGCCCCCGTCCGTTTATCTGTCTGTCCGTCTGTCTGTGCGCCCCCACTTACACAACATTCGTGTCCTGTTTGTAACTTTGTCATGCATTGAAGATTTTTTTTTAATAATTGGCACAAATGTCTACCACGCCATGATGGTGTGTCGCGTCTAAGGACCATTTCCCTACCTCAAAGGTCAAGGTCACATTCTCACAAGAAGATTTTGAAGGTACACAAACTCGTACCTATCATACAAAAAAAAATCTACGACAGGATTAGATTTTCCGAAAGAAAAAATCCTGAAAAATTGTCCTCGGAAGTTAAAGACACGTCTACAGAGGAGAACACAAATAGATATCAAAGAATCGCTGACGATTGATTTACATCAGAAATTTAAGAACTACTTCTTCGGGGGTGTAGTCCGTGTTCTGTTGCTCTTCATAAATCTGATTCATTTGCCTTTCTAACATTATAATTCACGCATTAATTCTACGCGATATATTGGCAATTACATTTGAGTTCCTTGTGATAACGTTGCGATGATTACGGCACAATTTGACATTTCTTTACTTCTTTAATCGATGTTAATTATAGATATCATATACATATAACGATCGTAGATTAACCAGTATAAATTATGGCTGGCATGAATTATATAATTTATAATGTCCACCAAGTATAGGACTAGCATACAAAATACTAATTCACTATAACTGAAGTAATTTTATAAACGTAAAAGAAGCTTAAATCGGCTACGCTATTTGACCAAACGACTTATTAATTTCTTTTTGGAAATTGTAACACAAAACCAAAGAATAAAAAGCTATTGAAAAATAAACATCTTAGCTTTTTAGGTTCTGAAATTTAAGGCCCATTTTGTTTTGTTGATTTGTAGTTTTATTTAACCCGTTTTATAGTTTTTGTCATATCTCTGCGTCGTAACTGTTAACTGGCTTTCCTGGATAACTAACCATTTATTACCGCAGTTTCTGCACAAGTGACGCACTTAGAGACAAATAAGTATTTAGACTCAATGTCTGACGGAGAAATTATACGGTTTTCAGGAAGTTAAAGCTGCATAAGCATACTAGTAGTATCCTTGTTAAATTATAATTACACTTGAAATAACAATCGAGTATTTCATAAGTGATTCTTTAATTCTATTGACATATTCTGGCATCTACTTGTGTGTTAAGTAGCAGAGGAACTCCTTGTTTGTGTGTTTCGGAGAAACTGGGTTACTTTAACTACGCGAGAAATAATCATCCGGGTATGAAAAATAAAACGAAATTACAGTTTTTGAAGTTTATATATTCGTCAGATCTTTAAGTCATTTTTATATAGTTACTCTGTTAACAGAACAATGTAACAAAAATAATCAATATCCATTCTTTATTATTTATACAATCATATTAATTAATGGCAGTGTTATGGTCCTTTACTTAGTCATCAGAAATGTATTTGTTATTATTTTGCGTAGCTCGTTGCCTTTAAGCAACCATTTATATTTTTCACACGGAATTGGCATGATTACAGATGCATATAGAGTCTTAACTTTACACTTTTCCATCACTGCGGGAGCAACTGAAATAATTTTGTAGGACTTGATGACATGGGAGGGTCATAACTAAGGTCATAACCGCAGAACGGATACATATTAGAATGTAAGTTTTACCACCAAACCGCCCACTAAATGTCTGCCTTTCGTCGGACCAAATGTAATTTTTAGTTTTTTTTTTTTCAGAATATCAGGTTTGGCTCACTTGCACGTCTCTAAAATTTTGTGCCAAAGCTTGGTCAACTGGACATAAAAAACGAAGTCTGATTTTGTTGAAACTTGAAAGAAATTGTAGGTGTTTAAATTTGTTTTGTTTATGAAGATTACTGCATTTATAAATAAAACGATATCGGCAGCCTAACCTAATGGAAATTCTAAATTTAGAATCATTTAGTTTATTAAAACCCGTTATCCAGAGTTTATTAAAACCCGTTATCCAGGGGTAACATGGTTGCTTAGGATTTGAGAGGTCCTGGGTTCGAATTCCAACTATTAAACAGCTGGTACTTGGTTATTCAGCATGAAATGTTCGAACATATTACATTTTTAAATACAAAATAAAGGAGGGGACCTACAGTCAACTATCGTTATCTCGACATCGCTTTTCTCGATATTTCGTTATCTCGATGAAATTTCGAAAGTCCCGATTTTCTTCCTTCTTAATCTAATTGGAAATATTTGCTTATCTCGATATCTTTATTTCGATATTTTCAGTATCTCGATGTAAAATTTAGCCCTAACAGTTATTTTCACACTATTATAGTTGCAATATTGTTTCACAACATCAAAAAATCAATCAGCGGTCGAACAATCTCAAGAAAGACCTGATAATAACCCGAGACAATATCCGGATATCCGGATCAACCACCGTGAAAACAATGTTTTCATTATATTGGTGTATTACTGAGTAAACCTCACTATATGTGTTTTTATCACAGACACTCGTATTTCCGCTAACGTTACTTCGTTAAATATTGACTAGGCTTATGAAAACAAGACTTTGGGATATCATAGTCTATTTGACATAAGGTATGTACATGTCTTTTGTTAAAATAAGTTTCTTCCGTATTCAAACCCTAATATGTTTATCTCGACATCTCGATATTTTTTGGACGGTCCCGATGACTTCGAGATAACGGGAGTCGACTGTAGCTAGTAATTTGCGCGAATCCCAAACTAGTATTTGGTTATTCGAACTTTGCATGTTTCCCCTCAAAACAGACCACCTAAGTTCGCTGGTCGAATTAAATTAATTATTATCATGAGATTATATTTATCTTAGTTACTACTTCTGTTTATTTAATGTGTGCAATGCCCAGCATGTGAGTGGTGCCCTTTGAGCGAAGTGTTCTGTGTCCATGTGTGAGTTTTGTATGGTCTGTGGGGAAGTGTTTAAGTAGTGTCCTGTTATGTTTGTTGTGTGTAGAGGTGAGCGTTTTGTGAATAAGCTCCGTATTTGATAAGTGTCATGTTCGCTGTGTACATAGTGTCCTGTGTGTTAGGTCAGTGTGAGTGTTTGTGATTAATGACTTCTCTGTCAGGTGCTGTGTGTCTGTGTGTGTGTGTGTGTGTGTGCGTGTGTGTGTGTGCGTGTGCGTGGGTGTGTGTGTGTGTGTGTGTGTGTAGTGTCCTGTCTGTCAATGTGTGTGTGTAGTGTTCTGTGTATCCGTAGTGTCATTTGTGTGTAAGGTTAGCTGTGTGTGTAAGGTCTGTGTGTTTGAGATATCTGTGTGCATAGTAACCTGTGCGTAATTGTGCGAGTATAGTGTCCTGTGTGTCAGGTTTGTGTTTTAGTAGTTTCCTGTGTCAATTTTTGACAGTAGTGTAAGTCCTGTGTGTCAATAGCGTGCCGTGTGTCAGTGTCAGTGTGTCCTGTGTTTCATGTTCGCTGTATACACAGTGTCTTGTGTCAGTGTATGTAATTACTGTCTTCCGTGTATCACTTTGTCCTGTGTGTCATGTTCGTTGTTTGACTAGTGTCCTGTGTGTTAGGCCAGTGTGAGTGTTTGTGATTAATGTCTTCTCTGTCAGGTGCTGTGTGTGCGTGAGTAGTGTCTTGTGTGTCAAAAGTGTCCTGTGTATCCGTGTGTCAGTAATGTCCTGTGTGTCCGTAGTGTTAGTGTGAATAATGTCTTCTGTTATTGTGTAAGAAGTGTCCTGTGAGTCAGTAGTGTCCTGTGTGTCATTAGTGTCCTGTGTGTCTGTAGTGTCCTGTGTGTCATTAAAGTCCTGTGTGTCTGTAGTGTTCTGTATGTCTGTAGTGTCCTGTGTGTCAGTAGTGGCGTGTGTGTCTGTAGTGTCCTGTGTGTCATTAGTGTCCTGTGTGTCTGTAGTGTCCTGTGTGTTAGAAGTGCTCTGTGTGTCTGTAGTGTCCTGTGTGTCAGTAGTGTCCTGTGTGTCTGTATTGTCCTGTGTGTCAGTAGTGTTCTGTGTGGCTGTAGAGTCCTGTGTGTCAGTCTTGACCGGTGTCTACGTTGTGTCCTGTGTGTCAGTATTGTCCTGTGTGTACGTAGTGTCCTGTATGACCGTAGTGTCAGTTGTGTCCTGTTTGTCTGTAGTGTCCTGTGTGTAAGTGTGTGAGTAGTGTCATGTGTGTGAGTGTGTGAAAGATTGTTAGTATTTTTAGTGGAGTAGCGGGGCATCGAACTCGAAACCCCTAGACTAGTAGTCACACAGTGTTACCACTGCACCACAGCGCCCGCTCTGATTTATAACTATTTAAGAAGTTCCTATATACATTATCACATTAGTAAACTATACGCAATTGAATTTTCACACCTCAATAGTTAATAGCTGTTAGGTATGTATAGGATAGATCATGAGTACCAGTTGGATGTGAGATTTATCAACGAGCGAAGCGAGTTGATAAATCTCACATCCAACTGGTACGAGCGATCTATCTGACTTAGACCACAGGTAGTTTTCTCTGTTTAAGGTGAAGATTAAACATGCGTAAACGTTTTTTTTTCTCCGACAGTTACATAGGGATATCCAAATATTTCTTATGCAATCTATATGGCCTTATTGTAGGCAAAAATGCACGAGAAAATGGCATAATTCATGTTCTTTCATAAGTTACTGAATACACAATCTAGTGAATGATAGATAGATTTCACATTCTTTCGCAAAGGTGCAGTCAGATGAAAATTGGGAAGAATTTAACATTTCTGAATGTGATAACATTATAATTTCGAAACTTGGGAGATGTTTGTTGTTATTCCTGTTGATTCCTCATTTAAATGATTTAATGACATAACACCGTACACAGCGCTTGGAAGCTAGACTGCTTACCGGAATATACCCTTAGACAGAAATCATGGGCGATGGCTACTTATCAAGAGTGGGCTCGTTGGAGAAACGGGCAGGTAACTTTCATTAAACGTTTTCCTTAATGCTTAAACAACACTAGGGTTCAGGATATTTATTGGTTGTTCGGCTGAAGTTGAAAATATTTTACTTGACGTATAGATTCGTTTATTTATTGTATGCTTTATATACATCCTGCATTTACTTTTTTACTTCATTCATGAACTGAAAAAATATTACAAACGTCCCTCTGAAGCCTTTAAGCATAGAATTTCCTTAGCGTTGCAACCGCAGCCCAGTCACCGTTCGGAAACTCCACCCCCTCCAGTGGAATCCCCTCTTCCCAAACCAGTAAATTAATGTACATCTACAGTGTCTGCTATTAAGAGTGAGCCGGGCATAATTCAGGATGAAAATATTGTACATCTACAGTGTCTGCTATTAAGAGTGAGCCGGGCATAATTCAGGATGAAAATATAAGCACAAAAGCCGTCGTAAAATTAAGATACATATATAGATTTAAATAGATAGATAAACGCATTTCACATCATTATTGCTAGTTTTTTCTTATTTACAAATACAGTAACTATTCTTGTAAAATGATGAAATGTCGAAAAAAATTGGTCAAATGACTATTGCTATCTGTTTGTTTTTTAAGAAGGGAATTACACTACATGTATTTACTTTACAATATACATAGAAATTTTCCTCCCATAAAACGTGCACATAACGGGTTTTTCCTTTCAGTTGAATACAAACATGATAGTTATATCAAACACTTTACTGTGATGTGTGGGATATATCAAACACTTTTTAGCCTCTCTGATTGGCCGAGAGAAAACAGCTGTGGTCTAAAAAGTGTTTTACAATGGCTGACATTCGTGTCCTTGCACGAGGGGTTATGATAAAGGACTTTACACAAACGAGTAGTAAAAGGAAAATAAGTAAGACTGTTGACAGGCTTTAAAAAACATACCAGAAAAAGAAGCCGTGTTTCGTAAGATAAAACCGCAGTTCAAGTATTGACAATAAATAAGCTGAAACCTACGGAACGCCGTTAGGGCCATTGCCTATTAATGTGTTGATCTGAAACGCGATAGTCGATAGTACGATGGTGAAAACGCGAAATTACGAAACTACGATGGTGAAAACGCGAAAGTACGATGATGAAAACGCGAAGGTACGATGATGAAAACGCGACAGTACGATACTACGATGATGAAAACGCGATAAACGATCGTGTTTTCACCATCGTACTGTCGCGTTTTCATCATCGTTGTTTCGTGATTTCTCGTTTTCATCATCGTACTGTCGTGTTTTCATCATCGTACTATCGCGTTTTCACCATCGTACTATCGCGTTTTCATCATCGTACTGTGGTGTTTTCATCATCGTACTATCGCGTTTTCACCATCGTACTGTCGCGTTTTCATCATCGTACTATCGCGTTTTCATCATCGTACTATCGCGTTTTCATCATCATACTATCGTGTTTTCACCATCGTAGTTTCGTGATTTCGTGTTTTCACCATCGTACTATCGACTATCGCGTTTCAGATTAACACATTCATAGGCGATGGCCCTAACGGCATTCCGTAGAAACCAATACTTGTTGTTAACGTGATGGTTTGAGACGAGTCTATTTAATCAAGTTTCACTGGTTAAAAATATTTCTATTTGCGGAATTTAGGTGAAAAAAGTATGTTAAAGCAGCAAACCTCCAGACTCATGCTAATTTTTAAAGGTTTAATATTTTCAAGTGAGCAAAGAAAGTAGTTAACATATTGCAAACAACACTTTCAATTCGCATAAATTACCAAATAATTGTAAAAATATGCAAAAAGGCCTTATTGCTTTAGTCTCGAGATTTTTTTTTTCTTAAAATCTAAGTACATTTGATGCAAAGTTTTTTTTCAGAATAATAATAACGATATATTACAAGATAAAAGGTATCACCCCGTCTCTCTACGTCGACCAGGGCACTCGTTATTCGTGTGAAAACCCAAGGTAATTCGAACTTCTGGTAGTTAGTTGGGGATTCCTGTGTATATGTGGTGTTCTAACATTTCATGCTGGTGATAGTGGATTGAATTACCAACTACCACCTGTTAAATAGTTGCAAACTATCAGCTAGTAGGTAATTGGTTATTCGAATATCCAACTTCCAACTACCTACTAAATTGACGCTCATGAAAATTTGCCTCATTTTGTTCGCCGGGTTTGAAAGAAAAGCAACACATTTTCGAAAAACAGCTGCTCTTAGGCATGTTAAAACATACTACTTTATTGTTCCTTATGGGGCCGTTGTTGTTGTTGTTCAGTGTTTATTTAAAAAAAACGAACAAATTACCTTTTGTTTGATATACAGACCTTATTTTATGTAAAATAAGATATTTTCGCTAAGTGAAAATTTCGCATAATCAATACATAATTCGTACTAAATCGTGAGGTTAAATATTTGCAAATATCTACTCTCGGCTAAGTTTTATTAATGTAGAGCCGAGATATATAGTGGCGAAACTATTTCTCGTTCGATTTAAGCTAAATTCAATCCGTCGCGAAATATTCTGATTTTACAGTTATATGTCATTTGTCTTGTATAAACAATTTTAAGAGGCTTCCGATTACTTATAAGAAAGTTAAAATTTCTATGTATATAACAGAGATCATATACTAATAAAATACACGAAATTATATATATTTATATACCGTGTTTTTTTTTAAACCATATTGCAAAAACAAACTATCAAAATGAAATAACAGAACTTGTTTTAATATTGACACAACTTTTATAACTGTCATTTTCATGAAAACATAGCTTTTGTAATTCAGGCATAAATATTATGCTCAAAAAAATATATATCGTATATTGCAAAATTGGAATGGGTCGCGGGAGGCATGAAGCTTTCCTTATAGTGGGAGGGGAACAAAGATTTTTTATATTGACCAGAATAGAAACGGATTTAAACTAAACGTTGCACACCTTTTCTTTACACTGCACACCAAACTTTAATTGCATATTTGTTTTACACTGCACACATATTCTTTATATAGAATACCTATTTTACATTGTACACCTTTTGCATTGCTCACCTACAATAAAGTAAACACATATACATTTACTATATATTGCACACATGTCTATTTTATATTAAACACTTTATTTACATTGCACACATGATGTACACTGCACACCAATACTTTAAAGTCACACCAAATATACACTGCACACCTATACTTAACAGTCACACCTTATTTACACTGCACACTTATACTTTATATTACACCTTTTATTTACATTGCACACATGATGCACAATGCACACCTATACTTAACATTCAAACCTTATTTACACTGCACACCTATACTTTACATTCTAACCTTATTTACACTGCACACCATTACTTTACAGCGCGCACATACACATTACATTTCACACCTGTACTATACATTGCACACCTTTACTATAAGCATATATTGTACAACAATTCTTTATACTGGACACCTAAAAATAAAATTGTTGGACATAATTTAAGCACACTACATCAATACGAATTGAATTTTTTCAAAGAATACAGTAAACATATACTTTCAAAACGTTCAAGTTAGAAACGTCAGTATGTTTTTTTCCCTATTTGATCGCATTTGTTTATCTATGAAAGCAGGATGTCATTTTGTCCTTAACCTTTCCCAGAGCCGTACGAAAATTCTTGTCAAGAACGACATAAACTATTGGATTGATTATATTGTTAATGAAATAAATCCTGTAGAATGATTGAAAAAGAGCAAATGATGATGCCGTCATTGTTGGAATCTTTGGAACTTGTGTAGCCAAGGCTAGGTAAACAATGTATGTCACGATGAATACAATGGTTAGTATGAACCATATCAAAGTTTTATACGGAAACCGACGTAGCCCGAATCCAGACCCTTGACGGGTCATGGTTTTCCTTCTCGCCTGCGCGGTGTCACCTTTCCTGTTTCCGCCGCTGGAAGTACTTGTTGTACTTTGTTGTTTGATAAGTCTTTTCTGTGACGATTGTTGATTCATTTCGACATTTCCGTTAGCTTTTACTACTGAAGATCTGCTTTCTTCCATTGGATTGAGAGATGGATAAATCTGATCAGGGTCATCGGCGACGCTTGACAAGGTTTCGACTGATTTTTTATTATTAGATGACTGGATTTTACCAAATGTTTCCGAAGAGAAATCAGAGTTTAATCTGTCTGAATCTTTCCTGAAATTAACTGGTACTGATCCCCAATGTTTGGCAATTTGTCGACCAATCAAGATATACATAACGACGCATGCTCCGGACACGCCAAGCAGCAGAAGGATGAAAGCAAATTTGTATATCTTTCTGAAAATATGGTTTTTAAATTTTTCTTCAGTCTCGCACATGAAAACAGTTGTCAAGTTTCCATGGATATTGGTCATATTTGTTTCATTGATCCCACACATGACTGCGCCTGGAACGGAAAGTATAACTGACAGAAAAAATGCCAGAAATACGCAAAGCTTCAATGCACATCCGGGAGAGATCTGTGTACGGAACGGTTTGCACACTTTCTTGTACCTGTCTATGGATATGATCAACAAGGTCAAGGCTGCGGCACAACCAGCCCAAACATTAAAAAGGCACTTCACTTTGCAAATGGCCAAATCACCAAACGAAAAATAGTTCCGATGTTTGAACATTTCAGCTGGTATCAAAAAAGCACTTGTAAGAAGATCTATAATCGCCAAGCAGACGACAAATACCCGGAAATTGTTGCGTCTGTATGCACTGCCAGGCCCGAACACTAGTAACACAATTATATTACCGACCACGCCTACGAAAGAAAAAAATCCAAACAGAACTGTCAATGGTAGCAGTTTGTCTGCATAACGTGTATTCATTTCCTCTTGACTCTCCATTTTAATAAACAGCTGTCAATCTTCCGCTGTTAATAAATAAGTTGATTTTTATTCTGTTGATAATTTTCCCTAAATGCAAACGATATTATAAGTTATGGAATCGAAGTAATATCTATAAATCTAATCCCTTTGAAAAGCTGATATTAATCACTAAAATTCATCTCCTATTTAATTTCATGTATTCATTGATTTTAGCTTGCAAGTGCCCAAACAACTTTCGACTGCTGAGTCTCGATTGAAAGTAACGCAAAAAAATGAGATGATATTAAGTGGACATACTTGGTGAAGGGTCTGTTTATTGTTCATTCAAGAAAAGCGGAAATATTTGGTAAAATGAATACGTAAAGGGAAGAGATACGATGATAAAACGTGAGATAAAGCCTGTACAAGTGTGATATAAGGAAATAGTCTACTTTATCCATATATACAAAATATCTACATATCAACATACTTTTTCACCATGTTTTATGAAAAATCCTCTAAATATTTTAAGCGTTATTTTTGTTTATCTATTTGTTTACCATTTGCATGCTGGGAAAATTGTCGTCTGCGTCTATTTATTTTTTTCTCGAAATTTTCTCGAAATCAAGAGCAATTTATATGTGACTGTCAAGCAGATTGAATTTCTTATCTGACTAACGTTCAGATCTCCTTAAGTTATTTCTTTCAGCGGTTTAAAATTAGGTACCGCATCGTTTTCAAAATTTAAAGCTCGCCGATGATTGGATGTTTGAAAGGTCACGAGAAGGTGACCTACTATTGGTTCCCGTCAGATCCTATTAGGATCAAATAGATTGGTACCTTAAAAGACGGTTTCCTAATGTGTCGTCTGCTTATCTTTTTATCCAATCAAAACTCAAAAACAGACTGGTACCTTATAAAGGGATTTAAGCGAGATTTTTTGATATGACGGCACTGAAAATAAATTTTCGAGGCTAATGTTCAATTTGATGTAGGTCTAGACCAATAACTTGTGTGCAAAATTTCAGATCATTCACTCCCTCATTTTTTTCCAGAATAGCTAATCTAATTGTGTTAAATCATCAAAAATTATCTTTTTGTGCTTCCTCCTTATATAGAATTCCACTTTTGAAAGTAGAAAAGGGACATAAGTCCGCATAATTCTTCCTTGGCAGACTCACCTGCCTTGATAGTAAATACACTTTGTCTTTGACAAAAGGGGCATAACTGTGCAGAAATGAACTATAAGGTTATCTGTCCCTTTAAAATGTATTCCAGTTATATTATGAACACAACCAGCATATACCCTGTTTGATGTGAATTCTGTGACGTCGATAGTTTAAGAGAAATTGACATTAGTCTAAAAAAGGGCCATTACTTTGCCAAAATTAGTTTTATAATTATCGGCCCTTTTGAATTTTCATAATGTATACCAAGTTTGCCATGAATACCTTCTGAGAAAAATCGACCTGAACAAACTTGAATAAATAAATAAATATATTAAATGAAAAAGGAATAATTTGGCAAAACTAATTTTAAGACTGATCTGTCCTTTTGCAATTGCTTCACGTTCTGTTGAAGGGCGTCGACAATTTCTGAAAAAAAACGAACCTTTATTAAACGAAAAGCTTAACTATCGACCACGCAAACGTCATTGAGAGGGTTATGACAATAGCTCCTAAGGGAAGCTAAATTTTGTTTTAAGTCCACAGATAAAATTAAAACTTAAAAGAATACTAAGAAAATCTACTTAAAATGAGTCAAGCTTTACTAAAATAAACACTGAAATTGGAAAAATTTTAAAAAAGAAAAATAATTTTTAAAAAATTATGAAACCTGCAAAATTTTTAACGTTAAATAAAAAAATTTTCACACCTTTTGAAAACCCTTTTCGGGCATTTTTTTTTAAATTTTTTTTATATCTCAAAAAAAGTAAAACCAGGGTCATGGTTCGAATTTGCGCTTTTCGGAAAAAATGGGAAAATTTCGATTGTTAATTAAGGAAGCCGGTTAGGTGGATCGACCGCAATCGCAACATCCTCTGCTATAATCTACAATAAAGAAATCCAAAGACTGACGGAAAGGGCCGAAAAGTTACGATTGGAATCGATCGCCGAGATATGACCAACACAAATCTGACTAAAGTTCAGATTCTTGCATAAAGATCTGATTGCCACCGTATTTGTTTCTCCTTCATTGTGATTCGGGTTTCCCGAGAAAGCAGTATTTTTAGCCATGCAATCAAACCGTTCTACACAGATAGGTATTAGTCGAAATATCAAAATATTTATGCCCGTGAAAGTAAAACAAATTGTTTGTTTTTGTTAGAAAAAAATTGTTTGAAGTAATTTGAAACAAATAAACTGGAAATAAAAGACACAATTTTAATGGACAAGATTGTTTTGCCAGCTTACCAGCCGGCTATATGGAAACGCCATATCTGTTCTCGAATTCCAGCGGAAAAACCGCTTCGCTTTCAAAATTGTGATAGCTCGCCGAAGATTGGCTGTTTGAAAGGTCACGAGAAGGTAACCTCCTAATGGTGTATAATGCGTAGTGTTGTTAATCAGGAGTTGATTTTAGCCGTCCAGTTAGCTCAAAAGGTAAAGCGTTGGACTGTGGATCGGGCGACCCGGGTTCGATTCCCGGACGGCGCATGTCACTTTGGTTGTGATTGATCATGAAATCCTTTCTATGGTCATTCGCACTGTACCTCTGCTCTGGCATGTACAGAAGTTATCAGTTCCTTGCGAAAGTGAAGGCAACTAGTACTGGTAAACTGCTTGACAGCCTGCCCAGGAACGATGCGGTGGTTGAACTGTGCTCTGGTAAATTCAATGTGACTTACTGCCGTGATCCGGAGTGAAAACTACCAACACCACCACCACGGAGCTGATTTTAATGAGATTGAACCAACACATGTGTTACATCGGCGTAATAAAACAGACAACAAACAAACGAACAATTTCGACATATGAAACATCAACGTCAAAAGCGCACTTATATAAAGTATCTCTTTCTTCTTACCACTTAAAATATAAAACAAAAAACGTCAACATGTTATGGTCTGTGCGGAAGTTAACAGTTATAATTTGTAAGTTTTCAATTATGTACCGCCAACAACACTCCTAATAGTTTCTAGTTGGCAGCCATGTCATTCATAATATTGTATACAAATATGTTGACATTACTTTTTTTAACCTGCATAGATATTGTTATATACTTCAAATGTGTCAAGCTTAAGTATCTATAGGTGCGTTAGTATAAGTGTTTGAAATTATTTTTGTCCAATATATATGGCAGTATTTCAAATGAATCGTAACACATTTACTTTGGTAAATCGGCTTAATTTAATCAGTCTAAAAGATCGGCAGTTTGATAAAAAAATACTTTTTATTTCAAACCACACAAAATACTAAATCACTATAGCTGTTTTTATTGGCAAACCGCAACAGACGGAAAAGATTGTTCAGGTAGTTGGCAAACGATTCAATGAGTGACCTATTGGAAACTATAAAAAATCCAAAATAAACAAATTTTAAAAAATAAGAATTGAAGCATTTTTGGGGCATAATTGACCTTTAATGATAATTATATAACCAACAAAATGGGGGTGTATATATCGTTAGTTACCCACGGTATATATATTTTGTACATCCTACATTATCTGGATAATGTAGCATATGGATAATGTCAGCACGTACCATGGTGTAAACAACAATTGTATCATGGTTTGGGGACCTTTCTGTTGAAAATATGACAGAGTTAAACCGTATACATATACATGCACAGTGCGTTAAATGGAGTGCAGGTATTAGTTACCCGCACTCCAGAGCATGCCCATTCATTGGTTCATTTTGTCCGGGGTCTACATATTGTGACGACAGAGAAAGGGATAGCGATGGAAATGTCATATTCAGATGCTCGTTCATTGGTTACTTTTTTGTGGGGTTTCATATTGTGGTATCAGGGAACGTGTTTTTATGTTTGACTATGATACAAAAAAGAAAGAACATCAAAACACTCGGCAATCTGATTTATACTCGGGGGCTACGCCCCTCGTACAAATCAGATAGCCTCGTGTTTCGATGCTCTTTCTATTACTTAAAATATGGAACTGTCATACGTGCATCTGTGGTCGACTGGTTAATGTAAACAACAAGACTGACGTGTTTAAATTGAATACTGACCTGGACATTGTATAATTAATGATTATACATGTACATTACATTCATCAGTGTTGTTTCCTTCTGTACAAACTTTGTTAGTAGACAGTGGATAAACCTCACAAATACACAGTCATAGAACACTTAAGTTACAAGTGTCGGATGGTGCAAACAACGATAAAAAAAACAACAACAACAAACAACAACAAAACACTGTGGCATATCACCAATTATTGCACTATATTATAAACACAGATAAATATGTGCATTCACAATGACTTCGCATAGTACTAGTAGTAGTATATCATTTTGTCATACAAATCTAAATCATTTAGTCATTTTTATCAGGATTTTTATTTGTAATTAAAGAAATGTTTTAATATATATTCCTGTATAATGTGTATATTTCCAGAAAGCTTTTGACATGTATCTACGTAACCAATACTACTTGAACACCAATTGTTTTAACTTATGGGCTCTGTATCATAATAATGCTTTGAAGTACATACTGCTCTTTTGTAATAATGCTCGGAAGTATCTACTGCTCATTTTTGTGGGTTTTGTAGTATTATAATTCTTTGAAGTACATACAGCTCATGTGCACTTTGTATCATAATAATGCTCTGAAGTACATACTGCTATGTGTTGGCTTTGTATCATTATAATTCTCTGAAGTAAACACTGCTGATTTTTGTGGGCTTTGTAGTATATATATAATGCCCTGCTGTAAACATTGCTAATTTTTAAGTTAAGTTTAAGTACATACTGCTCTTTTTATGTGGGCTTTGTATCATAATGATGCTCTGGTGTAAATGATGCTTATTTTTTGTGGGCTTTGTATTGTAATAATGCTCTGAAGTTTATAATGCTCATTTTTGTGGAGTCATGGTCTGAAGTACAAACCGCTCATTTTTTGTGGACTTTGTATTATAATAATGCTCTGAAGTACACATTGATCATAACAATGCTATGAAGTTTGTAGTATTAATTTTTGTGGACTTTGTATCATAATAATGCTCTGAAATATACACTGCTATTTTTTGTGTGTTCTGTATCATAATAATGCTCTTAAGTACATACTGCTCATTTTTGTAGACTTTGTATTATTGTAATGCTCTTAAGTTCATATTGCTCTTTTTTTGCTTTGTTTCTATCATGATAATGCCTTTAAGTACACACTGCTCATTTTTTGTGGGTTTTGTATAATACTAATGCTCTTAAAGTACATAATGAAATTTTTTGTGACTTTGTATCATAATCATGCTTTGAATTACATACTGCTCATTTTTGTGGGCTTTGTATCATAATAATGCTCTGAAGTACATACTGCTGTTTTTGTGAGCTTTGTATCATAATAATGCTCTGCAGTAAACACTGCTCATTTTTGTGAGCTTTGTATCATAATAATGCTCTGATGTAAATGCTGCTATTTTCTGTGGGCTTTGTATCACAATAATGCTCTGAAGTCCATGCTCATAATAATGCTCTAAAGTACATACTGCTCATTATTTGGCTTTGTATCAGTCATGGTCTGAAGTACATACTGCTAATTCTTAGTGAACTTTGTATTATAATAATGCTCTGAAGTAACGCTGCTCATTTTTTGTGGGCTTTGTATCAAAGTAATGGTCCGAAGTACATACTGGTCCTTTTTTGTGGACTTTGTATTATGATAATGCTCTGAAGTACACACTGCTAATTTTTTGAGGGATTTTATATCATAGTAATTGTCTGAAGTACATACGGCTCAAATTTTGCGGGCTTTGCATCATAATAATGCTCTGAAGTATACACTGCTATTTTGTGCGTGTTCTGTATCATAATAATGCTCTTAAGTACATAGTGCTCATTTTTGTGGGCTTTGTATAATAATCATGCTCTGAAGTACATACTGCTCCTTTTTTGTGGACTTTGTATTATGATAATGCTCTGAAGTACACACTGCTCCTTTTTTGTGGACTTTGTATTATGATAATGCTCTGAAGTACACACTGCTAATTTTTTTGGTGATTTTTATCATAGTAATGGTCTGAAGTACATACGGCTCAAATTGTGTTGGCTTTGTATCATTATAATGCTATGAAGTTTATATTGTTAATTTTTGTGGGCTTTGTATCATAATAATGCTCTGAAGTATACACTGCTCATTTTTGTGGGATTTGTAGCATAATAATGCTCTGAGGTACATACTATTCATTGTTTTGGGCTTTGTCTCATATTAATGCTCTGAAGTATATACTGCTCATTTTTGTGGGCTTTTATTATTTTATACTCTGTAGTACACACTGCTCATTTTTGTGGGCATATACTGCTATGCAGTTAACATTGCTCATTTTTGTGGGATTTGTAGCATAATAATGCTCCGAGGTACATACTGCTCAATATTTGTGGGCTTTGTATCATAATCATGCTCTGAAGTATATACTGCTCATTATTGTGGGCTTTTATCATTGTAATGCTCTTTAGTACTCATTGCTCTTTTTTGTTGGCTTTGTAGCTATAATCCCTCTAAAAGTCCGATGCTCTTTTTTGTGGGGGTTTTTGTGGGCATAAAATGCTTTGAAGAAACAAATTTTTTAAAAATTTTCCAAAAAAGAGATTTTGTGTTTACCCATTTGAGGGTCCAGGTCAATTAAACCCAAATTTTTGGATGTTGTACATACTGGATATGATAAAGATTCTTCATTTTCAAACTTAAGTTATAATATGACAGTAATTATTTGGAAAACGGATATGAAGCTTCACTGCAGGTCAAGAATGCCGACAAAAAAGGTCAACCTCCTTTGACAGGAAATTATTACTGTATGTTTAATGGTCTTACATCTGTCTGCTAAAAATAAAAGCTTTTGTTTTGAAACAAAAGGCTGTTGTGTCACCCCTGGTTGGTAAATTTATTAAAATATATATAAGACTTCTTAACAATTAACCTGTGTACTATGTCATTTACAAATATCAGAACCATATGACAAACCACAGAAGTGGTGGTGTTGGTAAGTTTTTTGTCCTGGATCAAGGCAGTTAAGCCGCAGAGTACAGTTCAGCCACCATATCGTTCCAGGGCATGCTGTTCAAGCACTTTACCAGTACTAGATGCCTTCACTTCCACAAAGAACTGATAACTTCTGTACATGCCAGAGCAGAGGTACATTGTGAATAACCATAACAAGGATTTCATGATAAGTCACAATGAAAGTGACCTGTACTGCCTGTGAATTGAACAATGATCTGTGAATCGAACCCGGATCGCCCGATTCACGGTCCAATGCTGCTGAGCTAACCGTACAGTACTAAACACTGAAGTCAAAGTGGCAAGTGCCTTTTATACATATGTTACCTCTTAATTAGAATCGCTCTAAACAAAATAACAAAATTACAAAGTGGCAAGTGCCTTTAAACATACAACCTCTTAATTGGAATCTCAATTTAATAACAAAATTAACCTTTGAACTGGGAGTGAGTGGCCTTTGATGTCCCAAGCCACCAGAGTAGAGCCAGGCCAGCTGGCACATCTGATCAGGCTCAATGTTGTATCTTGATATTCAAATCTCTTATACTTCCAATACAGAGAAAATACATCACAAAATTCAGTAGGATAATGTTTAAAGATAATTACTATGCTCATCCCAGAGTTAAGTATTTTAATCACAGAAATTCATTGAAATTTATGAAATTCTTACTGAAAATGACTAATTTGAATAAAAGAATGAATAAACTATGTATGGGAAGCTCACTGGTCAAGTAAAGTTGGTCTTTTCTTAAAAAATCTGCCAATTTCTTTTTAATGTCACTACACATTGTACATTCATATTGTGACCACCTAGCTATAGTGTGTAGAATTTAAAATATAACATATCTACTTTGTGAGAAGTCAAAAAATGTTTATTTTATGTTTATAAAGAGACTGTGTGGCAAATATCAATATTTTCTAATATCAATTTTGAGCATATAATATCTTTAATACTGTGATGTAGGTATGTCTGGATAAGAAGTGTGTTGATGATGTTAATTAAGGGGGCAGGGGACCTAAAAATGAAAATTTTTGTATTTCAGTGTGACCAGAAACACAATTCTAAATATTTCAAAATCTGTTTCACAGGCAGATAACCAGTTGCACAGCATTATTCAATGAATGAATTATTATATGACATACATTGAAGAAAATAATAGTTTGCATGCATTGCTCCTTCAAAAAATGACTGACAGCAATTTATATTTACCCCCACCCAGCCAAAATCACACCTAAAATATACCAATATGGGCAATCTTCATGAAGGTGCAGCATACTCCAGAATCCGCCCGATTCCTTTAAAAATATCAGTAACACGCAGTGCAAGCTATAGCATTTTCAGAAATGACAAATAAAGTGTCTGTCATACGTTTAGATTTTTCACAAAATTTATCTGAAATTTCTTACTTGTTTGGCGCCAACTGTCAAAGCTTGATTTTTAACTTTTTCACCTCCATTCGGAGAGTCAGAAATACATACAAAGCTACCAAAATGCTTAGTTTCGGGTAAAAACCCAAAAATATATCTCATTTCCTACACACAAACAAGAAAGAATTACAATGACAGAGAAATATCAGAAGTTATCAGTACCTTCAAAACACCATGTCTGAGTTATTAAAAAATTTGACAGGGGCCATCATACGAATATGACCCCTGCCCCCTTAAGATTTTTTATGTGATCCGCATTAAAGCGTTTCCTTTTATATTCTTAAAATATGGAGTATTTCGCATTAAACGTTAGCTTCGAAAAGTGAATACTGCGGTTACTTTGTATTTAATCAAATATTTAAAAAAGACCCTATTTCAGGGGAAGTAACTAGTACAATGACCATGCCTGTTATATGATTTACTTAATATCAAGTGCCAGGAACCTGTGAGATGGTTATTTTTCTGTATTCCACCTTTATTTAAATACCATACAGTATTTTCAGAGTATTTAAAGTCTTTTGGAAGGAGATTATAACAAGAAAAACAATATTACAGCCACATTTAATGTCCCAAAATGAATTTTACAGGAAACCAGACCCCATTTATTCTGGCATACACCTGAAAGTGCAGTAAAGATACCACTGTTGCCTTATATGACATTATATACATTTGTAACAATTAAAAGTGCTCCATTATGCATTATTATGTCCCAATTTGCACAATATAAAACTGTTAAATCTGGATAAATGTGGCACATTCTTGTGAAGTAACAGTGTTTGCCAAAAAATTCCAAAAATTTTTATTACCTCCCTTGACTTTACAGTCCACTTACTCTAACATAACTTGATAAATCCTACCAGTCACTTCAAATTTTGACTAACAAATGTAGAAGGAATGTTTATGGGCCACATTTGGGTCAATTCCAACACATTTTATAAATTTGAAAAATTCCTTAAATGAAAAATTTTGTATTTTCAGTGTGAACCAGAAACACAATTCTAAATATTTCAAAATCTGTTTCACAGGCAGATAACCAGTTGCACAGCATTATTCAATGATATATGACATACATTGAAGAAAAATAATAGTTTGCATGCATTGCTCCTTCAAAAAATGACTGACAGCAATTTATATTTACCCCACCCAGCCAAAATCACACCTAAAATATACCAATATGGGCAATCTTCATGAAGGTGCAGCATACTCCAGAACCGCCCGATTCCTTTAAAAATATCAGTAAACACGCAGTGCAAGCTATAGCATTTTCAGAAATGACAAATAAAGTGTCTGTCATACGTTTAGATTTTTCACAAAATTTATCTGAAATTTCTTACTTGTTTGGCGCCAACTGTCAAAGCTTGATTTTTAAACTTTTTCACCTCCATTCGGAGAGTCAGAAATACATACAAAGCTACCAAAATGCTTAGTTTCGGGTAAAAACCAAAAAATATATCTCATTTCCTACACACAAACAAGAAAGAATTACAATGACCAGAGAAATATCAGAAGTTATCAGTACCTTCAAAACACCATGTCTGAGTTATTAAAAAATTTGACCGGGGCCATCATACGAATATGTCCCCTGCCCCCTTAACATTACAGTGTACACTGCTTTACTTCACAGTCATTTGAAAATATTACTGGTCATATGGATAGAGACCCCGTGGTCGATGTTCAACGACTCGGCACAGGACAGAATATCCGGACATGACATAGTCCCGTGTGTCAAGGTGTTTTTTCCCCTGTGGTGACGTCTATAGCTGCTGCAAAATGTTGACTTGATGACAAGTTTTCTACGCGTCACAAAGATAATCATGATGAAAAACAGTATAAAACCATTTTATATTATGGTAACAATATATATATAATGAACTAAATAAAAATAAAAAATAAAAATATACAATGTTGGAAATAATCAATTTATTAACTTTAATATGACTATAAAAGATTTAAAGTGTAACAAAATTTATCATGATAAATATTGCAAATGTTTGATTATAAAAAGTAATCTCCACTAACTTCAATATAACCACATGTTAAAGCACATAAATACAAATGCATTTGCAACACATGTACACTGAACACACTATCAATAATTATAATATTGTTTAAAAGGAAACAATTATAATAATGATTATTCAGAAATTACTTATATGTACTATACTAGGGAAGAAAACCTTAAAAAAAACAACTTAAATTACTATAAACAATAGATAAAATTTACTGTTATCAGTAAAATTTACCTCGACGATACTTAAATAATGAATCATTAATATTTATGTATTTATCAATTTATTCACATTAATAAGTATAAACATTACATTTATAATTATAAAATAAAAAGGACCAAGATGCTTTTTTATAATTCACCCGAGTGAAATCTGCAAACATTTTTGTTGGCTGCCATATCATGCATTAGCAAATTTTATCTACAAAAGCTTTGTATTTCAACCTCCAAGACCTAGGTCCGAAGGTATAATTTTCTGAGCTCAAAATCAGATCTCAGGTATTTGATTAGTCAAAAAGTGACAATGTACACTGACCAATGAACATCCTGAAATGCGGAATAGAGATCAGAAAGTAAGTTTACAACCTTGAGGTCTGGACTAGTGTGATTGAAAATCATATTCCGAGGTATAATTATGTGATTAAAATGTATACTGTGCTCCTCTTAGTTCATGGTACTTATATTAACGCTTTGAAACAACAATATATTTAGTCAAAATCAGTTTAAATGGGCCAGATGTAGACCATGTGTCAGTCATTTTGAAAACACAAGGTAATCATTTAAATCACGGTAATGGTGTTTTATTTATTTTTTTCATGTTTCAACTAAAATTTCTACATGTTATTTTGCTTAATTTTAAATATTAAACCTATCTTTACTTTGTCATTCAAAATTTATTTTTTCAACAAACAAGAACATTTTGAAAATGATGATTGTTTTAGAAGTATGCAAAAATTTAACAGACTATCAGTAGTTTGTAAAATGTTGTTCTGTTTTACATAAAAATCTAGTGATTTAACATGTTTTGCACAAACTTTGTTGTTTATGTGTTTGAATAAAACATGTCAATTCTGATCATTTTTAACACTTGTCACATTGCCATGAAATAAGTGATGACGCGGAATTAGTGATGTTCAGTATAGTTGGTAAGTATACAATTTAAGACAATTAGTAGTTTGTTCATAGTACAGAGGAATTTATTTATAAAATTTCACAAGCAATGTCTTATTGCTTTACAAAGGGAGATAATTCAATCATTCAATACAACTTTGTAAACATTTATTTTGCCATTGTTATCTCCCTTGAAATATTAAACACAACAAGAACGTGTTTGTTAAACACAAATGCCCCCGGCTCAGATTCTTGTCAGTAGCAATATTTCAAAAAATGTTTACCCATTCACTCAGTTAAGGACAGAAAAATTGCCAAAAAATTGTAAACACAAGTAATATAGCTTGACAAAGTCATAGCATTTTGTAATTGTGAAAAATATAAGTTGCCAAGTCATTGTTCTGACTTGTGAAGATGAAAAATATTCAACTTCATGCAAGTTATCTTCCTATCGAATATGAAATACATCTGTCATTAAATAAAGGCTGTATGGGCAAAAGTGTAAAAATCTATTTTTAGCACTGGTGACCTTTACCAAACTGACCCCTAACTCTATCCAAAAGAAGAATACCATGTTAGCTATCTTCCTACCAAATATGAAATACATCTGTCAATAAATAAAGGCTGTATGGGCAAAAGTGTAAAAATCTATTTTTAGCACTGGTGACCTTGACCCAACTGACCCCTTACTCCATCCAAAGGAAGAATACCATGCAAGTTATCTTCCTACCAAATATGAAAGACATCTGTCAATAAATAAAAGCTGTATGGGCAAAAGTGTAAAAATCTATTTTTAGCACAAGTGACCTTGACCCACTGATCCCTACACCAATCAAAATGATGACCATGCAAGTTATCTTCCTACCAAATATAAAATATATTTATCACTTGATAAAGGCTGTATGAGCAAATGTGTAAAAATCTATTTTTAGAACTGGTGACCTTGACCCAACTGACCACTAACATCAAAGTTTATGTTTCTATCAATTATAAATAACATCTGTCTATAGAATAAGGTCAATACATCTGTAAAAATGTAAAAATCAATTTTAACATTGGTGACCTTGACATTGGTAACATTGACCTTGACCCAAATGACCCCTTACTACACCCAAAGAAGGAGGACCTCCCATGTATGTATTAAACTAAAACATCAACTAAAATATAAAGGCTGTATGAGCAAAAATGTTTATATTTATTTTTTAAACCAGTGACCTTGACCTTGACCCTAGAGACCGCTTACTCCACAAAAAATTAGAGGACCATCAAAGGTATCCACCTACTAAATATGAAAGATATCATTAAAGAAATTAAGCAATTAGGAGAAATTTAAGATAAATCCAACTTGCCGAAATAGGTTAACCAGACAAGGCCCTATTTTCAAAGTGAAAAAAGGGAAATAACTGGGAAATATGGATGACACAGTTATATAACTAGGCAATATCATGTTCTTTGTATTGATAAGTAAGTGTGGAAATTATAAAGCCATTTGTATAGATAGAACTTAAGATATTTCCAACTTGCCGTTTTAGGTTAACCATTATTCATTTTCTAAGTGCTGAAAAGGGCCATAACTTGGTAAATATGAAAGCCAGAGTTATGTAACTTGCCCAGATCATGTACTTTGTATTGATTAGTGTGTAAACTTAGAAGCCATTGGTACAGGTAGAACTTAAGAAAAATCCAACTTGCCGTTCTAGGTTAACCTCGTACGGACAGACGGACGGACGGACAGACGGACAGTTCAATCACTATATGCCCGGGGGCATAAAAAAAAGTATATGAACTTATACACTACACAAACAAAAACAATTTCTATTTATCTAACCTTATTAACTTCATTCATTCATTCAATGAATCAAGCATTCATTCATTCATTTCTATCTATCAATCAATCATTCAAGCATTCATTATTTCACTGTTAGAAAACATTTACTACAATGTACTAAAAATATAAATATAAATGAATTTATAAAATGTAACTAGGTTTATACATATGTGTAAAAAAACAATCATCTATATCACAGTTATGTCTATTATAACTAATTATATATAAATATATATCACAAGAAAGTTCCATTTCAAACTAAATTTGAGCCGCGTCACGACAAAACCAACGTAATGCGTTTGCGACCAGCATGGATCCAGACCAGCCTGCGCATCCATGCAGTCTGATCAGGATCCATGCTGTTCCCTATCAGTTTCTCTACTTGTAATAGAGTTTGTAAGCGAACAGCATGGATCCTGATCAGACTGCGCGGATGCACAGGCTGGTCTGGATCCATGCTGGTCGCAAATGCACTATGTTGGTTTTGTCGTGACGCGGCTCATTTATAAACCTAACTATAGGAACATGATAGTCCTCAATTTCATCACCTGAGATCCATTGCTTACAAAATTCATATTTTCTTCCATGCATAAGTGGTTCAGTAAGTGAACAATACCCATGAGTGTTACTTGAAATTTCAAAATTACTTCCCTTGTTTATCTTTGTTATTCAAGAGAACTGCAGGGCAAATGAAAGTCTTTTGCAGAAGTCAACTTACCAATGCTGCATGTCAAAACTTTGAGCCATGAAGTTTATCAAAAGAGGAATTCTAAAGGTGTTTTCCCTTATAAGACTATAGAAACTAAGGGAAGTTTAATAAAAATGGATATAAATATATCCATATAAAACTATGGAAACTAAGGAAAGCCCAAGGTAAGGCCATTTTATACCCTTTTGTAAAAGTTACTGTATATGAAATACCTGAATTTTTACAGCGTTTTATTGAGATTATCAAAGTTTTCCTTATGTACATGGGAATGCTGGGAGTAAACCAAGCATCCTGTGGCCGTGTTTTGATCAAGTCCAAATAATTTGAACAAAAGTAATAGATAGTCACCAGACGATCATCTCTGTAAAATAATATCAAAAATCTGACGAGCATCTTTTGACAAGAAGAGTCTTTTAGGTTTTTCCTTTTTTTTTTTTGGTTGTATGGAATGAACTTTTTTTAATAACTACAAAAGATCATTTACTACATAATAATGAGTGATTTGTCACAATTAACAATTTTGATTAACAAATACAGGTCATTACTTGGTTTGTTTGTTTTGTTGGATTTTAACGACACACACTGTTAAGGTCATACTTTGCCTTTACTAGTGGAAGAAGACCTCAGATGTCCCTTCTTGCATTATTGTTGGCACATGTGGGCATCTATGTAGAACCACTGACCTTATTTAAGCTAGCTGGGTAACTTAACTTCCTCACATGAAAGGATCCAATGTCCCGGACGGGATTTGATCAAACCAACAGCAGTGATACCAATTTAAATTAATTTAAAGTAGATGACCTTATACTTAAACCACCTGGGCACAGATTCTCTCATTACACACTATACGGTATAATCAAGTGAATTTGTAAGGTGATAACTAAAAGCCTTTTTCAACAAGAAATCTATCTACTGCAGTGTAATTTCTGAAAACAGAACACCTGTGAAACTAGCCAAAAAGTTCCGAATTTGACAGTTTCTGGAATTCAGAATGATCTGAGCAAGAAGAAACATTAAACATCAGTTGTTTACGTATGAAATAATAAAACTAGAACCCCGCGAGTCGGATGTGTCGCCTTGTGAACAATGTAGTTTAGGGGAAATGGCCAGAACAAAAATTAAATATGAAAAATAACAAAGGGCAATAACTGAAAAAATAAGTGCAGAGCAGCAGTTTCTGTACACTGCAGTTCTTATCAATAACATCTATCATTCTATGATGTTTCAAGTCCATAGCTTTCATACTTGAGGAGAAATGACCAGGACAAAAATAAAGTATGAAATTTAACAAGGGCCATAACTCAAAAATTAAGAAATGCAGAGTACCGATTCTTGTGCACTGCACTTCTTAATAATGAGATGTATCATCCTATGAAGTTTCAAGTCCATAGCTTTTATACTTAAGGAGAAATGGCCCAGACAAAATTTAAGTATGAAAATAAACAAAGGGCAATAACTCAAAAAATAAGAAATGCAGAGTACCAGTTCTTGTGCACTGCACTTCTTCTTAATGAGACCTATCATCCTATGAAGTTTCAAGTCCATGGCTTTTATACATTAGGAGAAATGGCCCGGACAAAAATAAAGTATGAAAATTAACAAAGGGCAATAACTCAAAAATTAGGAAGTGCAGAGTACTGGTTCTTGTGCACTGCATTTCTTCATAATGAGATCTATCATCCTATGAAGTTTCAAGTCCATAGCTTTTTTAGTTGAAGAGAAATGGCCCGGACAAAATTAATGTATGAAAATTAACAAAGGGCAATAACTCAAAAAATAAGACCTGCAGAGTACCGGTCCTTGTGCACTGCACTTCGGGTTATTGAAAGAAGCATGCATACCAAGTTTGAAGTCAATCAGACTTATAGTGACTGAGTTATGCTCCGGACAAGCTTCAGGGGACGCCGACAACGACGCCGACAACGACGCCGCCGCCGACACCGCCGACGAGAGTAACCCCTATATGTCACCTTTTCAAGGCGACACAAAAAATAATCTGAAGCCGGTTGAATTCATAAAATTCATTTTGATGATTTTACAATCTCAAGTACAAATTATTCCTTCACACTTTTTTTTTAAATTTCTAGATTTTGGAAGTAAATTTTCATTGATATCACTTAAATTTTACCAGAAAATCGTTCAGAATTCAGAAGCTCTGTAATTCAGAGGTATCAATTGCATAGAAAACAGAGGGTGAAATTTCAGGACCCTGAAAAATGAATTCACTAGATTATTGGCAGTGATGACGAAAGTTCCATGAACTAAATGGCTGTGTGTTGTGGACACGAATTTATTCCAGCAAAATGTTTCCCCACAGTTCCCGTAATTTTTTGTTTACAGTTAAAACAGACGCTCACTTTACAGTTCCAACAATGTATATGATTGCTAGCGGTCTCTTTAATATTGACCTGCTTACATGCTGAGCATCTGAAACTTCGATTCCGTAATTCCGGGTTATCCTTGAGTCGGTCATTTATCTGCTTTCCCTACAAAAAAAGATAGAAAAATAAAACGCATATAATTATTACTAAATAAAATATGCATATATTTATGAAATGTACATAAATATCTTACTTTAATTCTAATACGTGTCTGGATAATCATTAGTTTATTAGCATCCAAGAATAGTTAATAATAACTTGAAAATAAGATTGCATAAAAAATTATTAATTATTTCTTGCTGAAAAGCAGATCATTTCAGATTTTTATTTTTACCAGGACATATATTATCTCTGGGAAGCCTCCGGGACAATCATCTGTTTTCAGGGACAGTCCGGGATGTCCAAGACGTTATGGCATGTATGTAAAACTTTTAAAGGGTATGATGAAGAAAATCTGACATTAGATTATGTAGTAATTACACAAGTTTTACACAGTGCTTAATATCAAAACTAAAGGAAAGGCTAATTATTAGTACTTTATTTTTATTCTAAAAACAGAACACATAACTTTCCTAAGATACAAGGAAGAAAATCTTTCATTAATTTATGTAGGCAAAGGATATAAATACAATCATGTACCCCTCAACAGGTGGTCCTTGACATTAATTTATAATGAGGGTAATGTTCAAGATGTTATCTGGAAGCCTGCAAATGTGGGTTTTTTTCCCCATTTTATCTCAAGGTACAAACACACTATTACCAGTATAGCTTTACAGTACAAAACCCTTCACAATAGAATGATCCTTCCAAGTTGTCCTTTCATCAGTTCATGTACAAAGATGTAAATGCTTATCTTATTTGTATCCCAGAATTTTATGGGAAAAACCAACATGATAATATGGGAAAAACCAACATTTGCCGAGTTCCAGGGTATCGCCATTATGAGGAATCTTAGTTTAAAGTGTATAAAGCTATATATCTGATACAAAAATTATTGTTTGGATTTTAAACAATACTGCCAACATGCTTGTATGAAATAAATATGGTAATAAATTGCCATAAAGTGAGTGGCACATGCACAAAATCATTGCTAAACGGATAAAACTCCAATTTGAAATAGCAAAATATTTTGTTCCGGAACATTATATTCTGTTTATGTACATTATTCATGCGTGTTAAATAACAGGGACATTCTATGTTACAACTTTTTCAGGAATCAACCATTTATAATAAAACCAAAATAATTTACTGTTGAGAAAAATTTTATAAAAAATATTTCACAAGATATAGCTTTAAACCCTTTAATGTTAGTGTAGGTTGGAAAATCATAATAATATATTCTTGCTTTCTGAATAACAAATATTTGCTTCAACAAATAAATTAAACTGGATGCAATTCAATCAATATTGAATTTGCTTATCAATCATTGTGAAATTCAGACAAAGTTTTTTGCTTTTTTTCATTACTTAACAAATAAAATGAAGAATGACTTTTAAAAACTTTATCATTTATAATCATATACATCAGAGAAATGGGGATAGAGATTTCAATGTACACGCATCAGTTTTGTTAATTAGACCATTACCTTTGTTCTCTTATACCCCTAAATCTAAAAATCTAGTGATAGTTAAATTTAGTGGCCGCATGACCAAGTAGATAACTCGTCACCACTAGTTATCTTAGGATTGCTGGCTATGTTACTTTGCATAAAGATTTACACTTAAAATTTCTTTTTCCTTTTCATTTTGCTTGTCAAATATCTGCCCTTTCCAGAGTACTCTTTTTTAACACTTGTTAAATGAATTAATAATAATTAATAAATACCGTAGTATTGGGTAAAGCATTTCTCAGGACACGTTGTGCCGCTGCGTTGATTGGCAGAAATCCGTGATGTTCTGGCTGCCTTATATCTGTATTATCAATTAAATCTTCTTCAAAAGTAAATGTGTTGCATTTTGGAGAATCGGCGAAGTGCTTATAGCCATCAATTTGTTTCTCGCAGATGTAGCACATTGATGTACTACAATACGTGCATACTACTTTATTACAACTGAAAAATAAAATGTCGAACTAAATGAAATGTTAACTGATAAAATCAATAAATGTTCTTGTAATTACAAATGTTTATATCATTATAAACTGCCGGTCATAAAACTTGGCAATTAACGATGAACATGTAAAATGTTTATGCCAATAAACTTGTTGACATTTAAATTGACTTGATATTTAGTCTGTACACTAAGCTCAATAAGGACCGCACTGGATTAGTTATCCAGGGGTCACCTAAGTTTGATCCTCTGCCCAGGTGTAATTTCTCTGTGACAACAGATTTCCAACATCGAGTCTAATTGGACAATTGTCTCTTACCGCTACTTAGAGCTTATTTGGGATATTAGTACCCGCTAACTTGTGAAGAAATAGATAACTACATGTACTGGTTAGTTATCCAGAATAGCCACTTAAGTGGATCAACTACATAGCTGATTTAAAGCATGTGTTTAAATTGGATTAAAAACTAGTAAAAAATAGAAATGTGTCGTCATGCCACGGATGCCCCCCCATGCAACCAAAATTTCAGATGTTATAATAATTAGTTCCAAATTTGTTTGCACAAATTATTTTTTTCATTTTAAGTTCAAAGCCCTTAAAACTATTCAATGTTAACACTATCCATTTTTATACAAAGTTCAAGGCACTGAATATAATACTTTTACACTGTTCTGTAAAGTATGTTTTGTTTGTTTGTTCTGGGCTGGTGGCCTATGAATACAACGGCAAGAAAAATAATTGACATCTTTTTTTAAGATGGCCCATGGGTTTTTCAGCTCAACAGAACATAGATATGGTTAACCAGATAGTGTTGAAAACTTTGCAGTGGTTTCAAATATTACTTAGTGGCTGGGCCGATTTCCCAGGAATTTGGATCAACTAGATAAACTTGTTTTTCACATATCTTTCTTGCAGCTACATATACTTATTTACCCAAGAGAAATTACCTGGAGTTAAAATTTTATGATGTTAACAAAATGTTTGAAACAGTTTCCCAACATCATACACTCTATAACGGACAGATTCAGAAGGAGGGGGAGGTTTGGGGATTTATGATCACACCCTGGGATTTGGCTAGTATATCATCAATTTCTGTGCGTTTAATATCAACTGAAGCTTTTTAGTGAAAATCTTGCCAAAGCTAACAGTATTATACTCTCCTTTTGAGAAGAATATTAAAATTTGACTTCTGACCCACTCTGGAAAACTAATAAAATACCAAACTTCTTCTGGAGTCTTCCCTTGCAAAAATTTTGCGACCAATGCTGATATTAACTAGAAATGTGTCCTACACCCCCCCAACACCCCACTGTCTACGACATACAGCAAGACAATATGACAGAGGGAAAGACAAAAAGAAATTCTACATGACTACCCTGTATCAATAGTGATTGGGGCATCAAAACAACATCCAATCAAACTGACTTTTGCACAACTACACATGTTGGCCAAGAGTTTAATAAACTTTCATGACTTAAGATAAAATACTTTTTGAGCTACACATCCCACAATTTGAACATTGCCAATTTATAATAAGTCAAGGGCAATAACTCTTACAAAACTTAAATTGTCCACATTCAAAACAAGTTCACATGCATATCAACATTGCTGTAAAGTTTGTTGATTTTAGCACAAGCATTTTTAGTGGTACACATGACACAAACTGTTTTGTCAATGGCACTTGCTCTACAAATTCTGTTCAAATATACAAGAAACCCCCAAGGTGCACAACTACACATGCTGTCTAACCTTCCTGTGAAGTTCAATGACTCTAGGTCATATACTTTTTGAGCTATGCACGACACAAATTAAAAATTGCCCATTTTTACTAAGTCAAGGGCAATAACTCTGAAAAAACTGAATAAATCTACATGCAAACCACAGGTGTACATCTTTACATGCTGATCAACATTACTTTAAATTTTGTTGACTCGAGCTCAAACATTTTTAGAGCTACATGCCACACAAAAAGAGAACCCACAGATGGACAGACAAGGGCAAATGTAAATGGGGGGCACAAAAATTCTGGATTTATGCCTTCCAAATCTTTCCTTCTAGTAAAAACCAATTTAACTTATAATCATTGTTTTCCTTAAACAGTATGATAATAATGAAGTGTTCTTACCCTCCTGTCTTCATTATAGGCGATGTACATTTCGGACATCTTTTAGTCATTTTTCTAATATACATTTTGCTGTGCTTATTCTGTCGCTCCTGCTCAAGTGTCTTTATTATATACTCTTTTCTTCTCACGTCTTTCTCGTCAATTTCTGGTAATTCATCAGAAACATCTTCATCACCTTTACACTTTTCACCCTATAATACAACAAATGAGACGTGCCAAGACAAAACCAACATAGTGTGTTTGCGACCAGCATGGATCCAGACCAGCCTGCGCATCCGCGCAGTCTGATCAGGATCAATGCTGTTCGCTTACAGACCCTATAACAAGAAAAAGAAACTGATAGCGAACAGCATGGATCCTGATCAGACTGCGCTGGTTGGTTTTGTCGTGACGAGGCTGAAATATCATTATTATTTGTGGGGAGCTTATTTCCATGGTTTTCGTGAATTGATGTTTTTGTGGATAGGTGAATCCCCGAATTTGAAATCCAACAAAATGAAGCTGTAAGATTATTTTGCATGACATTATTTACATTTTACCCTTTGGAAAAATAAAAAGTCCACAAATTTAAGAGCCACGAAAATGTTCTTTGTGACAAACCACGAAATTTCATGCCCACAAAAATTCACAGTACAAACTATAGTATTATAATTCAAATTTTACAATCTTACACCTCTAATCATTTCCTTCAAAACAAAATAATTGTTACGCATTAACCTTTACCAAACTAAATATCATAAATAGACTTGTCCATCTTTCAATCTGGACAAAACCATTCATCATTTTAGGGAAATTTGTAAATATGTACTGAGTGAATTAGTAAACAGTGCTGACCATGATCAGATAGGTCAATCTCAGGTTTTTCATTGGTCAGTGCACATTCTGACATCCAATCAAATACCTGAAAGGCTAAAACCTCAGTTTGAGTTTAGAAAATTTTATAATAACCTCGATCCCAGAAAAGAATACAATTTTAATATTGGCTGACCCTGATTTCATTGGTAACGTTAATTTTTAGATATAAGTGTATATATTACTTAAAACATCCTTCAGCTTTTCTAAAGGTTAAACATTGTTATTTTTAGATAAATCGTTTCATATAATTGTCAAATCAAAAATATTGAAGTGTCAAAAAAATTTTACGTCAAGAAAAAAAAAAAACAATAAGGAAACCCCTTGATACGTTTAACCTACCAGTCTGGTCACTATATGTTAATTAATAAAGCCGACGATTTGTTTCCCGATTTTCTATATTAAGACACAACATTACTGACATGCTATAAGGAAGATGTTTTAAGACATAACAGTGATATGAAGCATTTTTTCAGGATAAAATAACTAAAATACTTAGTTTGAAATAATGCAGAATGGTTTTTCCGACTAAAAAATAAAAGGTGAAGGCTTTAAAAAAGATTTCACAAAATGTTTATGGAATCATTTAACTAAGATTCTTAAATACAAATGTTACAGTTCCTTTTAGTTATACTTCTTTTCCCTCTTATAATCAAGTTATTTATTATGGAAATTTGTAAAACATTTTTGCAGTAAAACATCTGAATTGGGCTATGTCAGAGGATATAGAAATTCTGTTTGTTCGTTTTATTAGGTTTAACGTCACACTGACACAGTTTATGTCATTAAGTTGACGTTCCAGCTTTACTGGTGGAGGAATACTTTAGGTGCCCTTCCATGCATTATTTCAGGCACGAACGGGCACCTGAGTAGAACCATCGATGTTCTGTTAGCTAGCTGGATGGCTTCCTTACTTGAAAGAATTCAAAGTCCCTGACGGGATTCGAACCCACAGCGCTGAGGGGCAAGTGGTAGAAATTCTGTAAACTCAAAACCTGAACCTTTGATATTCATAGAATTGAGACAGAGATCAGACATAACAGGTTTCCACTCAAACCCAACACTGGGCTTTTGATGTCACTGACCTGATGCCATTTATCCATACAATCTGTGCAGAAAGTAAAGAAGCATGCCATGCACTGAGCCAGTTTCAAACCTTGGTCTGGTTCCACAATCACAGGACTATTACATCTTGGACACCATTTTACATCTCCCATTGTCTCCAGTGATTTCTACAAATACAATTCACATGTATATCACTAACATATCCTTTTAATTAGTTTATTTTGGCTTTGTCATTTTAGTTTGTTTTGATCTTATCACCTATTTTATGACATTTTTTGTCATATCCCGGGAGCTAGTCCACCTAACCAGTTCCCTGGATAACTAACCAGTAATCATCAATTTTTCAGTAAGTGACCGGCTACTTTAATAATCCCTAATCTGACATGATTTCTAAATCTGCCCTGAGGATAAAATGACCATTAGACTCAATGTTCTTGATTGATTGTCAATCAAGGAGAAATTTTGTCCTCGCCCAAGAATCAAACCAGTCACCCCTGGATTACAAATTCCATGCTCTCCCTGTTAATTTTAGCTAAGTGGGTACATTCTCATTTCAGAATATGTTATTCATATACTAAGGAGTGCAGACTATGAACTGTCTACTCTAAACCACGAGCCTGTACTTTTATTTTGATTATCAACTAAAATCAAAATGTCGTGAAAATTTAGTGTGTGTCATTACTTTATTAAGTTTTCCATCTGTTCACACCTCATTCTATTCTAACCAATCTGCCCTGATTCATCTGCAAACATGTACACAGAACATGCTACTTATAGTGGCAAAATTTTAAATTATTTCAATCTGTGAAATTTTAAAACTTAAGAAAATCATACAAAATTAGGTATACATACAACTAATGACAAAGATTCAAATCTTGAAAACTCTTCCTCTGTTAGCACTTCCTTCAGTATGTATGGTGGAATGAATGCTTTACACATAGGGCAACTAAAATACAGAAGAAATTTTGCACATATTAATATTTACAATTACTTTTTTGATTTTTTTTCTGTAATTTAGGATTCCCAGGCATTATCCTGCTGGGTCTGAAAATGATAACCTTTTGCTACCAGTATAAAGCCAGGCCAGCCTGCACATCCGTGTAGTCTAACCAGGCTCTATACTGTTAGCAGGCCAGCTTAAAATTTTCATATTGATATCATTAAAATTTATAATGTTAAGTTCCAAAATTTTGTAAGCTGGATAAGTCCCTTTAAGATGTTCAGCAAGTTGTATATCAGGGGCGTCCGTGGCTGAGTAGTGAAGATCCTTGACTTCATACCAGTTGCCCCTCACTGCTGTGGGTTAAAATCCCACAAAGACTTTGTATTCTTTAATGTGAGGAAGCTATCCAGCTAGCTTACAGAACATTGGAGATTCTACTCAGGTGCCTGTTTGTGCCTGAAATAATGCACAAATGAGCCCCTGAGGTCTTCCTCCACCAGTAAAGCTGGAAAGTCTGCCATATGACCTTTACTTTGTTAGTGTGATGTAAAACTCAGGAATGTGAAATTTTCCTGAAATATATAGGTTCATTTTCTTAGATTAGGTTTATTTCAGTATAGAATACACATACACGAACATTTAAAACAACATGTATCATGTACAAACATATACATGAGAATAAATAAGCCATGTCACATGCACACTAGCACCATGGAAAGCACAAAAAATCTACCTCAGCAGTGCCTGGACAGCGATGATGACAGTTGATCCCTTGACAATGAGTGTTAGCGTGCTGCAAGTTTTGACCATAAATTGCACAGATTTGGCAGTTTTTATTGCACAATTCCTGCAGTATTCACCTATATACACAGTGATGGTGAATTAGTGATATTTTTCTTTTCTTTGCATAATAAATCATAACATCATGATCATCTGGGAATTGTAGGAAGATATCAATTATGCACCTTTGTACCTTATTACAGGCATAAGAGAGGTGATGAGAAGAACCAAAGACCTGCCATATGTTAGCTGAGAAGTTTCCTTAAATAAAATATTTGAAAGTCCCTAGTTGGATTCCAACCAACAGCAGTGTGGGTATTACGTCAATAAAAATATAACCAGTACCTTATCTGAAGAACAGATCCCTCCTTTACCAAAAGTTGACAGTGAGAACCTAAACACTCCTTACATATATGGTGGCCACATTCAGGAAGCAGGAAAAAGTTGTGGCCAAAATTTTGCTCGAAGCATATATTACATTCCTGAGTGGATTTGCGAAATACCTTCATCTGTTCCTGTCTGTTAAACCTGTAATATAATCATACATTCTGATCATTCTTCAAACTTAAAAAAAATTCAAGCGGTGGCATGGCCCAGTAGTTAGTTTGCCAGATAAGAATGATAAGAATTGCTTACCCCGTTTGTTCAAACCCACATCAGGGAAAAGCTGTTGCTGTTTCCTTTAGCAAGAATATTTACACTCATTGCTTAGAACTGAGAGTATAAGCTTATAGCTGCCAACACAAGCAAACTAAATAAAACAAATTTCACAGTCATATTAATTTCTGAGGAATAATGGGCCTTTAAGATAGGCAAGAAATTAGGTTGAATTTGAGAGAAACACTTGCCTCATCATTTCAGTGACTATACTGTTGAGATCTTCTGTTTCTATAGCAACCCTGCAGTCATCTGTTTCCTCATCTATAACATGTGATGTCACTGACAACTGAATGTCAATTCCCAATGTCCTGAAAGAAAACATATTTACCTTTCAATGACACTAATATTTAATAGATTCTCCCTAAGATGTCACATACAGCTAATATTTAATAGATACTCCCTCTGATGTCACATAAAACTAATATTTTAAAGATACTCCCTCAGATGTCACAAAAAGCTAATATTTAATAGACTCCCTCAGATGTCACATGAAGCTTATATTTAAAAGATACTCCCTCAGATGTCACATCAAGCTAATATTTAATAGATACTCCCTATGATGTCACATAAAGCTAATATTTAATAGATACTCCCTCAAATGTCACATGAAGGTAATATTAAATAGATACTCCCTCAGATGTCACATAAAGCTAATATTTAATAGATACTCCCTCAGATGTCACATGAAGCTAATATTTAATAGATACTCCCTCAGATGTCACATGAAGCTTATATTTAATAGATACTCCCTCAAATGTCACATGAAGGTAATATTAAATAGATACTCCCTCAGATGTCATAGGAAGCTAATATTTAATAGGTACTCCCTCAGATGTCACATGAAGCTAATATTCAATAGATACTCCCTCAGATGTCACAAAGCTAATGTTTAACACTGCACTATCATAACAGGCGACTAAATAGATCTACATTACTGGAGTCTATGCATCTATTAGCACCAGCAGGTGAGGTGATTTTGACCACTGGTATTGCTTAAAATTTGTAACAACAGGGGTTAGGCAAAATCATCTTCCCTGTTTCATCGCCATATGACCTTAACTGTGCCATAAAACCAAACAAAAACTATAAGGAAAAGTAGGAGTATTTTTTCAGCATCACTGACCTTGACCTAATTAGATGTCAAGGTCTACAGAAGGTACATGTACCACTTTAGATATCTGAGTCAGTAGGTGAAGTCAATATAAGTTCAATCTGATTAAAATCAGGTCTAAATAACCCTCCGTTTTTATATCTGACCATGACCAAATACGAAATCATTTCTGGTGACCTTTCACACAGCCAATCATTGGCAAGCTGTCATAATTTTGAAAGTGATGTGGTTTCTAATTTTAACCCTGGGAAAACCAATACTGCAATAATTTTCACGATTTCGAGAACAAACATGGCGTTGTCCATAAAGTTTACAGGTAAACTGGCAAAACAATCTTGCTCATCAAAAATTGACACTATTCTAATGTCTATGTAAAAACCGGTTTGATTGCATGGCTAAAAATAGCTTTCTCGGGAAATCCAAATTATACAGATGGCGAAACAATTATACAGTACAGATGGCGAAACAATTATACAGTCGTCATCAGATCTACATAAAAGAATTAAGTAAATCCTGAACTATAAGATCAGATATAAGTTCTGACTCATGCACAAACACACATATTCTCTCCAATCTCAATGCGCTTGTATTCTATAATTGTGAGCATTTTCAACAAGAATCACTTAAATAGCTTCCTTGTTGTTTTCCTTGAAAAGAATGACAGATGAAAAGCCATTAAAATACATAACTCTTAAATCATTGAAAAAATTGTGTGCTACTTTGCACGCTTCCTCTTTGTACTGAAGTGTCCATTTAAGTTTTACTGTATTCTGAATTCAGTTTTTGCTATGAAACAGTCCAGACAAAAATTACAGCAGTGGAATTGTAGTGTTTTCCCCAATATTTTAAAGCCAAATAAATGCTGTTCCCCTTGCTGCAGACAGTTTTATTTTCACTTTAAATGTTTATAATTTTCACCTAAAATGACATGT